>NW_020175018.1:3372183-3379488 GCF_003031525.2 Neophocaena asiaeorientalis asiaeorientalis | reverse complement strand
ACTGCAAAAAAAAAAAAAAAATGACAGAGGGGGAGACCCCATCAAGTGGTTGGTTGCAGTTGCGTGGTAGTTATGGCAAAGAGGCTCAGGCCAAGGATGTCACTGAGGGGCACTTCCAGTGCAAGAAATGATCAAATAAAAAAACTGGGCTCTTGTTCCTCAAAAAAAAAAAAGAGAGAGAGAAAGGTAGGTGTCAAGCACGATTCCATCGCACACCCGTATCTGTCCTGTGACATTGGCTAGTCTTTGCAGAGGGAAGAAGGTGGGCTTCTTGTCTTGGCTCACCCTGAGCCCCCTTTCTTGAGAAACGATTCTTATTCTTTCAGATAATTTCATTGGACTCTTTTTTGTTCCCCGCAACTTGTACTTTAAGCAGTTGGGTGCGGTGTCCTACCCACTTCCTGGGGAATGGTAGCCCTATACAATGCTCTGGGACTGTGGTTTCTGTGGTGTATCAATGGGGAAAAGGCCGCCTTTATTTTTTTCCCTTTCTGAATATTTACAACGTGCACTTCCTCTGTAAAGTCCTGAAGTAAAGACCTTGTTTAACTTAGTTCAGCACATCATTTCTCAAATATATTTGACTCCAGGAACTTTTTCCATTAGCATACTTCCTCGGAACGATTTGGGAAAGGCTGATCTTATTTCAGTGACCTTCCTCCAAGGAGGAGATCATCAAAGCAGCCGGGTCTCAGTTATCTGCGTGACTTGGAGCTGCCTGTCCCAAACCAGTTTGCCAGGCTGCTCTGGCCTTTCTGGCCTCCTGCCTGCAGTCTCCTCACCTTTGAGGTCCTGAAGAGGCTGCCCTTTGCTGGGACAATGCTGCCCCATCCACATCGCTATCTGCACTGAGATGTCCTGTGCAGGAACGCTTAAGAAGTCAGCACCCCGAGGTTGTCCCTGACTCTCCCATTTGTTCCTACAATCATTTATGGGCACTTATTCTATGATGCTGAGCTGTTGGAAGATGCAGAGATGGATCCAAGCTGGCTCTTGCTCTCAAGGTGATTCAGGTACATCAGTAGCAGTCACGTAAGGGGAGCTAAAGTAAGAATTGCTATAGGAATAATGCAGCTTTAAGCACACACACGCGTGCGTGCGCGCACGCACACACACACACACACACACACACACACAATATCAGTAACCAAAAGAGGGTTTGGGATTCAGAACTTGCAAATTATAGCCACTACGTTTGACCTTGGACACATTTTTTCACACTTCTATCGTGGTGTTCAAGAAATCCATAAGAAAAATCTTCATTTGATGTAGTAAATAGTTTTACCGCCTGGCCAGCCAGGAACTCACCTAAGGCAAAGAAACCCTAAAGAGTAGAACCGGACTGCTGGTTCCCTCAGAGTGTGTAATAAATGTACTGTCCCCTCCCACTTGCTTCCTGTGGAGCCTCAGAACCTAAAGGAGGTGTGGGTGGAGGGGAGAAGAGGAAGGAGAGACGGGGTAGAGGGAGGAGGGGGCAGGCAAGGAACGCTTAGGCTGGTGGTGAGAGACTTTTCCTACTGGAGACTCACCCTTGGGACTTTGTGATGGAAACTATTCTAGAAACTGCTGGAGGCTCCTACCCTCCCCAGCTGGAGTAGCCTTAAGGGGTTGCACTGGTGGCGAGATGTCCCATCCTCTTCCTCAATCATCTTGTAGGATTAGCTAGTATGAGTGGTGAGTCTCCTGCCTTAAAGAATGGATCATTTCACAGGGCTCTATTTTTTTTCTCCGATTGTGTTTAAACTTTCTGTTTCTGAGGATTAAGTCCAAGGAGTACAGCTCAGGAAAATCTCTGAAGATGAGTTCTCTCTCTATAAATCAATAACAAGAAAACCGTAGACCCTCAGAAGCCAAGAACATGATAAGGGAGAGAGGTGTCCAAAAGCAGAGCCGCTAGAAAATGGCAACCCCCACCCCTCCCTGTTAACATCCTTCCACACTCACTGAGCCTTGGTTTCTTCATCCATAAAATGGGAATATGGATGCTTAGTTCTCAGGGTTGCCCTGAGGATTAGATGAAAACCCAGCATGGTCCCTGGTAATTAATGTTGCTCTGTAAATGGTAGCTGTCGTCAGCATCATGGTCATTGTTGTGGAGGGAGGAGGTATCCATGAAGACTACATGGGGAAAATGACATCAAGAAAAATAGGATGTAGACATGTGAACATTGTGGGAAAAGATGGAATTCCAGGCGGAGGACTAGCCTAGTAGAAGCACAAGGTCCTGAAAGCTTAAGGCACTCTTATAGAAGATGTTCCCCTGCGCTGACAGCTTCTCCTGTGTGGACTTAACCCGGGCAGTTCTAACTCAGGGTCATTGAACGACACTTTGACTTTGATCCCACTGCTGGTGTTGTCCTTGTGAAGTGGCCCCTCTTTAATACTCATTGATACCCACAAAGCAAGGTAAAGGACGTGTTCCAGTTCAGCTGAAACCTTGCTCGGTTAAAACCCTGACTGACACTATGACAATTAGAAAAACTTTAAAAAACTCATTAATTCTGAATCCATTAAATCAGTTTCCTGACTCCATGAAGACTAGGAAGGGACTTCACCTTTTAATTCATTAAAGGAGTGATTTTTTTTTTAAGTGTAAGAAACAGCAAGAAAATGCATGTCCTGTTTTCCAGGGCGCAGGAAACAAATAATATGTGAATGTAAATTATGCCCCAGACAGGACACTACTGACTACTTTTTGGCGCTCAGCTTTGCAAAGTCCGTATTCCAACTGGGGAGTCAGAGACACTCAGCAGAGAGGTTATCTGCTAGGATTACTAGGTCTGATTCCATTTTCCAAACTCTTTCCACGTTATCATGTTGTCTTCTGTGATAACCAGACTGTGTACTAGACATTTCTCATTTTTAGAGTTGACTGTAAAATGCATGATTCGATTCTGCTTTTGTCAATTAGAACAATATCACTAAAGCTAAAACCACCCTGACTGTCCCACCCACATTCACCATTGCTAGTCCCATCCTTTCTTTATTTCTGAGTTTCTCTCCTCAAAATTAGCCACTCGTGTAAATGCAGTTTTAATCTTTCCAACATAACTTTAAATGAGTTTGTTGTCGCTTTTCAGTCCTTTAAAAATACTTTTCCATATATGTCACCTACCCAAAGGAAAGCTCTGATGTGTGCATGTTTTCTTAAATGGTGTCATGCTATATATAACATTCTGCATCTTGCTTTTTCCCTCAGAAATAATTTTTGAGCTCTACCCATGTTGACACATATAGAGTCAGTCCATTCCTTTTAACTGCAGGAGAACATTCCAGCACATGAATATACCATTTTTATTCCACAGTGCCCTGACTGAAGGTTATTTAGGTTGTTTCCAATGCTTTGCTGTTACAAACAGTGCCTCGGGGATCACCTTGTACACCTATATCTATGTGTGTTATGTTTGCACCCTTGAAAAGCTCACACTTAAAAGCTAACAAGTGGAATGCTCGTTATAGATCATTTTTATCTGTGTGAGAAGCAGTTTCCTGAAGGGCCTCTGATCCTGGGATCTGGGTTGACCGTCTGGTTTACAGAGTTACTGACACTCAGTCTTGGGGGGGATGTAAAGATTCAGACCTCTCCTTTTAAAGTTAGATTCTGATGCCCAGAGAGACGAAGGGACTTGACCGTGGTCGCAGTACCCAGAGCTCCTTCTTGCATGCGCTCGGCGAGCTTTACTGTTTACCTGTGTCCTTCCCATCTCCTCTTGGCTCTCGGCAGCGGTCACCTACATCTTCAGGTATGCGCTACACCTGACTCTCTCTGCCTTCGGGCTTTAGAAGAAACTTGGGAGGGGGCAGTGGTAGGAGTAATACCCTCAAAAAATTGTGCAACCCTCAACAAATGACAGACAGGAAGCTGGCAGAAAAGTACCCCAGGTTCCTTGCCCCTTGGTGGAAAGATTCTAGGTGCATCCTACCCAGCCTCTGACAGACTCCAGCAAGACTGCAACCACTTCCCATATGGTGACCCACTTATTAACACACCCTTGTTAGCTTTCCTCCCTCCCTTGTCTCTCTCACTTCCCAGCCCCTCACCTGCTTCCTGGGATCACCTCCCAAATCAACTACCTGCACCCAAATCCTTGTCTCAAGGTCTGCTCTTCACGGAACTCAAAGACTGCATCTGTATGCCAGGGTCTGTGCCAGGCAGAAGGGGATACAGGAAATGAATAATATATGATTCGCTGCTCTTAACGAGTCACAAGCCAGTGACCCAGGTCTTCTGACTCTCAGTGCAGTGCTCTTTGTGCTGTGCATATCTGTGCATTTTAAGTCAATGGCATTCTTTAAAAAAAAAAAGCAACCAGTCTTCCCAGCAATCAGTCTGACTAAATGAAGTTTTATTGTAATAAGTTAATTCCACTGCTTTTTTTTTTTTAATAGTAAAGACCTGACTAAAATATTAATCCTTAAACTCAGACCTTCACTGGATACCAAGCAGTTTCCCCGACGCGCTATCGCCATCTCCATTTTTCTGATATATATGTTTCTCCTCCCTCTGTTCTTAGAAAATGTTGATGTTCGGTTCACCCTGATCAGTGTTTAGCTCTTCTGGTCAATTTATCTTATTTATTGACCTGAGCAGAAAATCAATGTAGTCTTCATTTGCCGTCCTGTTTAATTCGGGAGAATTGGATTCTGTGGAAACTATGTCCAAACTACTAGAACCTTGATAGGTACCATCTACTCCAGAGAGCCTTCCAGGGTCCAGCCTTAACTGACCTCCTCTCCTACCCCCTCCCTGTTTCCACTCCCACCCCTTTAAAAACAGAGACAGTCAAGACCAGATTTGCGTGCTTAGTAAGTACAAATGGATGTAAAGTTTGCTTTCAGAACGGGCTGGGTCTCCGAGATCTCTGCCCAAAGACTCCCTTCTCGCGGGGCCGCTTTCATAAATGCACGGGAAGGCAAAATGCCTTTGCCATAAATAAATAACGTGACCAAGAACACTTCTGAAAAGCTGGTTTCTTTCACATTCTGACAACTGCTGGGGAGCCTCAGGTCCAAAACTGCTGCAGGAGTCTTCCTTTCAAACAGACCTTGAATCCTAACCCCAGCTCCTCCCTGATTAACTGAGACTTTGGGCAAATTACTTTCCCCCTCTGAACTTCTGTTTGCTCCCTGTAAAAGGAGGCATCGAGGATATTGTTCTCAGAGTAACAGAAAATACCCCTGACACTCACATCAGGGCACTGGGCTCCTACTGGGTTTTTTTTTGTTTGTTTTTGTTTTTGTTTTTCTTTGCGGTACGCCGGCCTCTCACTGCTGTGGCCTCTCCCGTTGCAGAGCACAGGCTCCGGACGCTCAGGCCCAGTGGCCATGGCTCACGGGCCCAGCCGCTCCGCGGCACGTGGGATCCTCCCGGACCGGGGCACAAACCCGTGTCCCCTGCATCGGCAGGCGGACTCTCAACCGCTGCGCCCCCAGGGAAGCCCTGGGCTCCTACTGTTATGTGCTTGCTGCCATTTGGCTTTTTTTAATTGAAATGGAGTCATTGTATTTTTTAAAAAGAACTTCTATTTCTTCTGGTCACCTTCAAATATCAGTGATCATTCAACACATGTTCCTACTTACCATTTTCTTTTGAAAACCAAGAGTAAAGCCCAATTTAGCCCCAAATCCTGGGCAGAAAGGGGGCCCACGTGTTTTTTTTCTAGAAACTGGCAGGTAAATGTCTGTCTTGGCATTGGGATCCCCCTTTAGCCTGTGTCTGAGCAGAGCCTGCATGGAAGAGGCTTTTGCTCAGTATCTGACTGAAGTAAGGAAGTAGGGATGGCTGGTTGTTGCTGCCCTGGAGTGAAAAGTATGAATTTCTGGAAAACAATGAACAATTGCAATATTTGGGACACATTATACTTAAAAAAAAAAAAAAAAAAAAAAAAAGCTGTTTATTTGAAATTCAAATTTACCTGATGTCCTGAATGTTTATTTGCTAAATCTGGCACCCCTAATATGAGGTGGTCATCCAATGACATTGAACTGGTGACATTTGAGCCAAGAGGCTGTCTGGGGAAAGAGCATTTGTGCTTGGATCAAGGATCGCACGATAACAACTGTAGCTCTCTCTAGGCAGCGGGATTAACGGATTTGTTTTTCTTTTTACTTTTCAGTGTTTTCTAAACATCTTAAAACAGCAATGTATGACTTTTCTAATTAAAAAAAAAAAAAAAATTGAGGGCTTCCCTGGTGGTGCAGTGGTTGAGAGTCCGCCTGCCGATGCAGGGGACACAGGTTCGTGCCCCGGTCCGGGAAGATCCCACATGCCGCGGAGCGGCTGGGCCCGTGAGCCAAGGCTGCTGAGCCTGCGCGTCCGGAGCCTGTGCTCCGCAATGGGAGAGGCCACAACAGTGAGAGGCCCGCGTACCGCCAAAAAAAGAAAAAAAAAACTTGGTTGAAAGTCAGTGAGCTGGATAGGGTATAGCCTGGCCTGACCAGGATTGACATATAAGCTTTATCCATCTTCTCTCCTTTGCTTCCTGCAGACCAGGCCCTCAGTCACCCCACCCAGTTTAACCAGCCCCCTCCCCTTTGCCTCTTTAACAAACAGTCTACCCTCAGACCACGTAACCGACCGTAAATGTCTGTATATGAGGGCAGCACCTACTCCACAAATTCACCCGACAAAGGAGGCTGTCACCTTGAGTATGGCTTTCTCACACATAAAGGGTATTTTTGCAACTAATTTCTTTTAAACAACAACTGCTTAGGGGAAGATACATTAGACTAGATCAGGAATTATAGGTGAAGAGTTGGAATAAAGTAGTTTTGTTCAAAAAGAGTAGGCAAGAGCAGTAATTCTAAATGTATTATTATGTGCAATAGGAGATTTTAAACAGGTGGGGTATTACTAAAGTAATACACGAAATACTTAGATATGTGACTGGTTCATTTACAGTTCTAAGTCAAGTTTATATTTTCAGGCAAATCAAATAACTCTTCTCAGGAAGGTGGTGGTGAATTTCCTTATATTCAGTAATACGTGGGGAGGGGCTTGCTAGACACTGAATACTGCAGACTTTTCCATCTTAGCTGTTACAGTAAATAACAGCTAAGGGACTTCTAGTGGTTAAGACTAGGCGCTTCCACTACGGGAGGCACGGCTTCGATCACTGGCCTGGGAACTAAGATCCTAGTTTTTTGCCACATGGTGCAAAAAAAAAAAAATAACAGCTAACATGTCTTGAATACTTACTTTGTGACCAGTTCTAAATGCTTTGTCTGTGTTAATGCATTTTATGCTTAGAGCAACCCCATGTCCAGGGTGATATTGTTACTTCTGTTTCTCAGTTAAAATCTTAG
>NW_020175018.1:3320549-3372010 GCF_003031525.2 Neophocaena asiaeorientalis asiaeorientalis | reverse complement strand
ATAAAAGTAGCTGGAGTAACCTCACCTCATAGCTCAGAGCCCAGCTGTCAATCACGTGGTACCATATTGCTCATCCCAGCCTGCATTCAAATTCTAGGTCCTCCACTTTCTTGCTGTGGAGCACTGTGGCTGTCCCCAGGCCTCGCTATGCCTCAGTTTCCTCATCTATAAAAGGGAGGGTAAGGAACACAGGTGCTGTTTCATGGGTTTGGGGTAAGATAGCACATTTTGCCCCGCTCCCTTTTTGACACATAGGAGACATAGCATTATGGGATTAATGTTCATTTCCTGACTCTAACAGAAGCAGCCAGAGGACCAGGCTGACTGAATACCACTGACCACTGAACAGTAGGTACTCAGTAAATGTCTGTCAGGGAAAGTGAAATGTCTTGTCTCAGCCCCAAAGCTCCACCGCATATGGCTCCTTGTCTTTAAGCAGAGAAATTTTCCTTCCCAAGTTAATAGTTAGAGCTACTCAGAACCTTTTCAAAAATAAACAGTCTTTAAGAGAAATTGTATACTAATGCAAATATCAAGGTACCTCCGGCTACTGTTAGCAAAATAAACTGAACGGTGAATACAAATACATTAGATGCAGCAACACCAGTCGTGTGGATTCTAGGAACTTTGCTTTGATGACTGGAGCCTACAGAATTGTTTCTAGAGAGAGTGGAGTTGCTTTGTGTATGTGAAGGCTAGCAGAGAGCTGAGTTCTTCCTAGGCTAACCTCAAGGCCACTGGCACCAAATGGAATTTTGGGCCAGGCAGAGAGGTAAAATCACTAATAAGATTAATGAGAAATTGTCTTTCTTTGAGCAGCTGCGTCAGGCAGAACTAGGTTGATCTCATACCTCTGCCACTACCAGCTGGGAAAAGGTCACTTCCCTTCTTGGAGACATGATTTGCTTGCCTGTAAAATGGAGATAGTAATCATGGGGCTGACTCATTATGAGACTTAATGAGATAATATTACAAGTGTGTCTCCCCTCTCTAAACATGCTCTTGTCTTCTTTAGCAACAGCGCCATTCACAGTGTATCCACATTTTTCATGCAAGAAAACTGAAGCTCAGAGAGGTTAAGTACCCTACTCAGAGTCACACAGCTTTTACAGGGGACTTAATTTCAAGGTCTGCATGCCAACGTATGATTTTGTAACTAAATGCTTGGGTATCATTTATTTAAAGGTGGGGGGTGGGAGGGGAAGCAATAAATGAAATCTTCTTCAGTTCTGTGCACTGAGCCCGGGGAATTGGGCCCCGTTGATTATATAATACAGAAATGGGAAGATTTCCTTTAATTACCACGTTGAGCTATTGCTAGCAATTTGAAATGTTTATGTGCGTCCCAGGCAGCCAGTCATCTGGGTGGCAGGTGCAGTTAGAAACATGGCATAAGAAGGGAATTTATTTATAAAGGGCCTGATGAATCCCTAAAATGAACTTGTCAGTCAGCCCAAGAAATGTAACTGTGAAGGAACAGGAAATTAATGATTGTCCCCCTTGGCACAGACAGGCACTCTGCTATCAGGGCTATGATTTGCTGGCTGTCAGCACATTTCTCCCTCCCCCAGCCTAGTTGCTAGTTATTTCTGTCAATAGAAACTCAGAAATGTTGATCAATAAGCTTAGCATTTGCTGGTTGAAATGGGCTTCAGCATTGCCTGGAAAAGAAGGAAAGAATTGTATTCCTTTTCTCTCCCTCCTCCCTCCCTCCTCCCTTCCTCCCTCTCTTCCTCCCTCTCTTCCTCTCTCCCTTTCTCTCTTCTGTAGATGTTTTTTACACCAACCGCATCAGAGCCTGTGTTAATCTCTGAGGCTATACAAGTATTGGGTGGGCCGAAATGTTCGCTTGGGTTTTTCTGTAAGAATTTATGGAAAAACCCAAATGGACTTTTTGGCCAACCCAATAAATGAGAAGAATGAACGCTGTGAGTAAACAGCATACTCATGTGCCCCTCAAGGTGCCTCAGGAGGGATGCATCCGGGATCCAGGAGGGTAGACAGGCAGGGGACAGCAGTTCAGCCCAAGTGGCACGGTGGAGGGAGGGCTCTTGGATTCCAGGAGGCGAAGAGTGAGCTGGGCTCTGGAATGTGAATAGGAGTCCACCAGACAGCAAATGAGAGGACGGTTATATCCGCATATTCAGAGATACAGTGGTGAGAAATGGCACGCCGCGGCTCCCTCGTGCTTACTTCTGCCTCCTCTTTATTTTTTTTTTTTCTTTTGCTGCTCCCTTCTCCTCAAGAATGAGCCTCTGGTGAATTGTAACACTGTCGCTTTGGGGGCAAGAGACATAAAAATACGAATGCTGTGCTATTCATATAGTATAATATAATGCAATGTAATATATATTAGTTCATATCAAGTGATGATAATTTATGAAGTATTTACACTGTGCCAATAGAACCATCAGAAGGTCCCCAAGGGCAAGAAGCAGTGGCTGTCTCCATCTACACTGCTCTATCTAGCAGCCTGCACATAATAGGCATGCAATGAATACGTTACTTCTAGAACGAGTGTCACATCGTTTGCCTGTGCTACCTCTGATCTCATGATACGCCAAGATGAATAAGATGAATAATACACACTACACACGGAGAAGTCAGAGTGATGCTTTTAAACTGTAAATCAGATCATCATACTCCCTGTACAAAATCCTCCAGCACCTTTGCTTCGTACCCATAGTTCAACCCAAAGCCCCTGCTGTCACCTCCAAGATCCACTGGCCCCTACCGCTCCTTTCAGGGCCAACCCCACCCCTGCCTCTGGGCCTTTGCACCTGCTGTTTCCTCCCGTTAGGACATGCTTTCACCAGCCCTGTTCTCTCCAACACTTCCTCCCTGCTTCTGTTCAAAGGTCATCTCCTCGAGCCTTGGAGGTCCTTGGTCTCCCCACACCAGGAATCTCGATCTCGGCCTTTGCCTTCTTTTCTGACCTTCACTCACCACTCTGACTTTATACTATGCATTTATGTGTTTGTTTATGCCAGTCTCCCCTGAAACATGGCTGGCTCTCAATAATCCCTTATTGAATGTGTCATATAAATTTCTTTTTACATATTTCCGAATTTAATCTACTCAGCAGCCCTATGAAATAGGCATCGCTGTCCCCACATTCAGAGAAGGAATTGAGAACGTAATTAACAATAACACTAACAGCAGTAATTCCTTGAACACTTGCTCTGTACCAGCTGCCGTGCTAGTCACTCTGCATTCATGACCCCACGGATTATCTCCATGACCCCACAAGACTTCCCTGGCATCTTAGTAAACCAACACACCACCCCTCAGCCCACCGCCAACACTCCCTAGCCTCGTTCTGTCACAGTCACTGTCCAACACTTCAGCCATTTAACTCCTTAATCCTTTTTCATTTGTTTGAAGGTTCTCTTCCTAGTAGAATATAAATACCATGAGGGAAGGGTCTCTTTTTTTATACACTACAGTCTTTACTATATGTAGAATGATGCCCAACATTTGATATTTCTAAAAGAGCAAAATCTTTCCTCCACCAAAAAAGAAAACACGATTTGCAGAAGAAGCCAGTTCCTTCACATGCTCGTACGCCGTCTGCACTTGAGTGCTTCGCTGACCCTGGGACTCGCCCGTAAGCACGGTCTCCACCTCCTTCCTCCCCCGCACTCTGTCTTTTCTATCCACCCGGCCCAGCAGGCCAAAGAGTGGCCTTGTCTAGAACAAGACAGGCAACGCGGGCCTGTGGGTGGTAATTGCATCTTCCCCTGTGCTGTACGTCTGTCTGTCAGCGAGTCTGTGGCTCTTTGCTGCCTGATGTAGGTCCACCCAAATCCTTAAGAAGTAGAGACAAGGGGATAAATCCAGAAGGGAGCAGCCCACGGCTCCCCCACACTCCCTGAGCAGTACCACCGAGAGCCTCCCCATCCTTTTGACATAAAGAACCAATGTTCCTGCATATATCTAAATTGGTAGTACATGCTAGTTAGTAGACATTCAATAGATATTTGCTGAATGAATGAATGAATGAATGAACATGCTGCCGAATGAATGAGCAAATTATCCTGAGGCTCAGTGGCTTCCTCTGTACTTCACGGCCTCCTAGGTCCCCAGGCTCAGGCCCCGGATTCAGAAGAAACAGGGCCTCTAGATAAAGCCTGCCTGACTGGGTGTGAGACTGAACTTAGAAGCAACTCTATTACCATTGGTCTCAAGGTGCCTTCTCTGCTTTTCCTCCTTCCCTCCTCTTCCGCGCTCTTCCAGATGGTGGCAGGGCTGGGATTGAGGCCTCCCTTCCCCTGTCTTCTGCCCTCTGCTGGTCTCTCTCATAAGGCACAAGACAGACATCCCTCCTGGTCACGACTGCCTGAAGCTCAGTTGTCCTCTCTCAATGCCCTTCTCCAAAAGCCCTGAATCTTCGTCTGGATCTTCTGTTGCCAAAACTCACGACACACTGAACCAGACTTAGAAGCTCTGAACTGAAGTGTTCCTTAATTATTTGTAGACACATCTCTATTTATGTCGCTCCCCTGTTCAGAAACTTAGAATGGCCGGCCATTGCTTGTGACAACAGTCAGCAAACCCAAGTAGACCTGCCACAGAGGGGCACCTTGAAGAACTTCCAAAGGTGCGTGATCATGGGTAGTTTACAAGCAATTGATTTCCACATCCTCAGCCTTCACGGCATTCTGCTTACGATCCAGACTCCCAAGAGTGAGCCTCTGCTTGGCCTAGTTATCAATCCCCTCACTCGCCTGGTAGGCCACTGATGAATCTACAAGGCTCTACCCATGGTGTATGTGTATATGGGGGAGTGATGTACATTTCTACAACGCTAAGGGGGCGCTTTTACCAGAAGGGGGCATAGATATTGTATGAACAAATCTAAGGGCTGTCTACTGCATAGTTTCACCCCTATTATCACACATCCAACCCAGTGAAATACCACAGCCTCCGTGAAGTGTCTCTTTTTGTTCATTATGTATGCATGTGCATTTGTGTATATGTAACATTTTCTTGATTTGAGGGGGAAAAATAATATCATAAAGGTTTTCCATATCATTAGCTATACCTGGAAAGCATAATTTTAAATTTTCACATAACTTATTATATGAATGGATCGTATTGTCACTGTTAGATATTTAGATCGTCCCCACTTTTAACCCCATTATGAATGATACCACGATGAACATCTGTGAACATATCTCTTTATCTGGTGGCTCTTTTTTCCTTTACAATGTACTGCTATAATCACTAGGCCAAACTGTATGAACACTTCAGAAGTTTGGTAGATTTTGCCAAATCGCTTTCCATAAATGTTGGCGATTTATACCAGCACAAGTAGAATAGGAAGAATGTCATTTCACTCTACCCTCGTCAGCACTGAGAATCATCATTGGACAAAAATATTTGACAACTTGATTGGTGAGAACTGCTACATTCTTGTCAATGCCTTTTGCATTACCACCCATTTTCAGTCCATAATATTTCTCTTCCTCTTCCTCCTTTTCTTTCCTCCTCTTCCTCTTTCTCCAGTTCTCACTTATTTTTTAAAATAAAAATAAAATATCTCCTTATTTTTGAATAAGCATATACATGCACACAGTTCAAAATTCCAAAGGTACAAGAAAGTAGAAGTCTTTCTTGATCCACGCACCCAACTACCACCCACTCCCCTCATCCCAAACTGGAAGTAATCTCCTCCCCTTCTGACTTCCCATGGACCTTTCTGCTGTGTCTTCTCTGTTCTTCAATACTGCTGGCTTTTTGGAGGGCAGAGACCATGGCTTAGTCTTGTCTGTGCTTCTGACTCTTCATAGCACAGGGGAGGGTATAGCGGGCGCTCAGTAAGTATCTTTGTAATGGATGGTTAGATGGAACGATGGGTATATGAATGGATGGATGGACGGATGGATGGATGCTTATTTTGTTGATCCTGAAGAAATTAGGAATCATTGTTTCAGGCTTTGCATACCTAACAGTCTTGTAATTATGATCAGCCGGCAATTACCTAGCGATTTCCACCACATAAAAACTCCATTCATTAAATTGTGCTACAGGTAACCCTGATGCTTCAAAGTGCAATATTTCTTTTCAGTAAATGAATTAACTAGTGTTTAATTACCATAACTCACTATCCACTACTATATATTTTGGCAAGTAGCTGATAGACACAGGCTTTTCCTGCGTGGAATTTACATTTTTATAAAGTAATTGTTTGTAGGCTGGTAGAGGTGCCTCGTGTTCTACACAAGTTGGAGTCTCTTGAAAAATGGCATTTTCTTCTAACCTGTCACTACCATGCAAGGGCAGCAGGCACCCCAGGTGCTGACTGAGAAGGGCAGTAAGAGGGACTTTACAATGGCTGGACTCTTGCTCGGTGCTGGACAACGTGTGGGTGCTTTAGGTGGTTTATCTCATTTCGTTGTCACCTCTGTACTGAGAGGGAGGTGCTATAATCCCCATTTGACCAATCAGGAAGCCAAGATCAGAGACACCAAGTGACTCTCTTGAAGTCACACAGTGAAGCTTCCAGGCAGAGCTGGGTTTCTGGCTCAGAGTCCTCTCACTGGCATCCCGAATGCTTTCTGATGTTTCAAATTATTCTCTTTTCACATTTCTTTTCTTCCTTTGTTCTAACAATGCTTGGAATGTTATTTCCTCCCTGCACCTATATTATAGAATTGATTTCCCTACTTTATGGGATAGAACTGCACTCTCCAGGCTTCTTTTCCCTTCTCTGGCATGTTGTCTCCCCCACTCCCCACACACATTACCCTCTAACGCCTGTCCTGTCTTTCTTCTCCTTTCCTTTTCCTCCTCATCTTTGTCCACGTCTTCCTTCAAGAGCCAATGTATTGCTACTCCCTCCAAGAATCCTTCCCCAACCGGCCCAGGAAGAATTCCTTGCTTCCTTTAGGAGATCTCATGTATTTTTATGCATCTGTGCTGTAAGTATTCACTCCACTTTATAAATCTTGTTGTCTCTGGCCGCAGTCTATGTACTTCTTGAGAGTGGGGCTTTGTCTGGGCACCTCTGAGTGCTGAATATCTAGCAGATGGCTTGCTACTCAGTAGGTGCCAGTGCATCCCTGTTGTGGTACATTCAGCAGCTCTTAAGTGTGAGTGGCTGCAAAAATCTTGTCTCACCCTAGAAGGTATCGAAGGGGGGCACTGAGGGGTAGCACTCCCCTCTTTGCACAAGGTGCATTGCCTCGTTTATTTCACCCAGCCCTCCAGGCACTGAGGGAACATTGCAATGGTGCATTTATAGAGGAGGAAACTGAAGTTCAGAGAGGGAGATCACTTGGGTGAGGACACACCCTTAAGAGTTTAAAATTTTCTTTTTCTGAAGGCAAAGTCTGTCCCCCATTCCCCACACCACATATGCCCCACCAGGAAGGAGTGATTTTGGTGTGATCGTAACTGAGTTTTAATTTCCTGTCTCTTCTTATCTGGACCCAAGCTTCTGGTTATATTCACAGATCGACAGATATTCGGGGAGAAGCTTTCTCTATCAAAGTCTAGGCAGAGGCTCTCAATCCAGGGTCTGTGCTGGTCCATGAAATCCCCTAATAATAAATGTTCACTTACACCAACTTCTCACTGAAATTTAGCATTTCCTTCTATTGCAGACATGGGTGTGTTAATAGCACCTGTGACTTTTTCGCCAAGAGAAATCACATGTAGTTTTATATCATCTTAAGTTTGTTGTTTCGTTTGTTGCAGATGTCTTAAAACATAGTTTATTCTCTTCACTACTTCCAATTTACGGTCATTATTACATCTGTTCCTAGACCTTTTTATTTAATGTGTCAATAAACAAGCATATATATCATTATATGCCAGTTGGCTTTTTAAAAAAATGTTTTGATAAGTGGTTTCTTATGTAACGCTTTTTGTATTTGATCTTGTGCGTTTAAAAACATTATTCGAAGATGTGGCCCATATGCTTCTCTAGACTGACAGAAGGGTTACAGGTTGAGTTAAGAACGCTCGTTTTCCCAGCTTGGAGTAACTTTCAGGGTTTCAGCCCGAAAAGCAGGCTATTGTCAGTAACAACCACAACAATAAAAGCGAGGGTATCCGTGCAGTGGTTCACATACATTTTCATCCATTCACTCACTCATTCGCCCATTCATTCATTCATCTGTCCAACAAAAATCTGGGTACAATGTTCCAGGCACTGGACTGCAGTAAGCATGACAGAGCCCCTGCCTTCACGGAGCTTTTATTACCTCATGTCATCCTCACGTAACCTAAGAGGGTTATTATCCATGATCCATGCATGGGGAAACTGAGCTCAGAGAGGTGGAGTGACCTGTCTTCTCAGCTAATAAGTGGCAGGGTCTGGGTTTCAGCCCAGGGCTTCCTCCTGGTAGCACAGTTGTATTTATTTCTCGTTTCCCTGCTGACTCTATACGTCCCTTGATTTCCTTAGATGCAAAACAATGGAAATATTGGATATGATGGATACAATGGAAACCATGGCTATTCTCTATCCCTCCCTCCCTCATTCTTACATTTCCACCTATCCATCGTGGGAAGTCACATAAGGTTACTAGAAATCTGAGCCGGAGGGACCCTTAGCAATCATCCCATCATTGTATAAATGTGGAAGTAGAGGCCCAGAGAGGGTAGAGGGTTACCTGGGGACACATAGCAGTACAAGGTAGAGCTAGACCCAGACCCCAGTCCTCCAGCCTCCAGCCGGAGCCTGTCCTGCTGGAGGATGCAGCCCTGTTTACTCCCTAATGGTGGGCTCTCCTCTGCCCCTCTCAGGCAAGCCCCTCTGCCCTCCCAGGACACCAGGGTCTCCCACCATCGCCGGGCAAGAGGGCTTCTGGAGAACACGGCGCCTTTCTACCTCTCGGAGCCCACCTTAATGAGCTTCCCCATGAGATCAAGCCTCAGCATTGTCACTGAACCTTTTTGATTTCTTTTGAATATAATGATGGGATTTGCAAGGGGCAGGAGAAAGGGCGGGGGGTTGGCAAGGAGGAGGCTTTCTATGAGTGAGCAGTCAACGCAGGGAGGGGGAGGTAGCTTTTTGCCAAAGAAGGGTGGCCTCAGAGATCAGATGGACTCCAGGGTCACTGTGTGTGCATGGGCCACACATTATCCCAGCACCCCTGGGGAAAGCCCAGATGTGACAGAACTTCTCCAGGCCACTGGCTGGTTTTGCTTCAGGGCCTGACACTCCCCGGGGAAATATGCTCCCCCCGACACCCAACTCCCACCCCCAGTTCCCTAGGTTAGATTGTCCCCTCTGCCACATGCTCTCCTGGTATCCTGTATTTTGTAAGCGTCTATCATAATCTGTAATTATAGATATAGACACAGATGTAGATGTAGATACAGATACGGGTATAGGTACAGTGACAGGGACTTGCTGGGTGGCTGTGTTCCATTCACTGAGCTATAAGTTCCAGGAGAGCAAAGCCCGTGTCTATATGTTTTGCTCTTTTCTGTATATTTAACCTCCAGCCTCCACGGTGGTGAGTGCTGGGTAAATATCTGTGACATGAACAGATGCATTTCTGAGATACAGCAGCCCCTTGTCTGCATGGGCCTGATGATGGTGAGGGCCATCTACATCTTCTCTCTCCTGGAGTCCTCACCATGACCCTGTGAGCTGAATTTTATTGTCCCTATTTCACAGATGGGCAGTGGCCACACAGAATCATTTTCTCTTTGTCCCCAAGACCACACAGCTGAAGGGCCTCATTCATCCCTCCGCCTCGTCCTTGCTTGTTCAGTGAACAGCTGCCACATACCCAGCATGCAGGGGGAAGCGAGTGAGGAGGGTCTCTGCACGCAGGAAGCTGGCAGGCTTCTCAAAGACACAGGCGCTCACAAGAAGCTATGAGACCGCTCAGCACAGCGATATGTATTCCTGACCTAAACTAGTGCAAACCATGATTGCTAAAGGAAGGGGAATGATCAGGGTCAGCTGCAACGCCAGTCCCAGAATCTCCAGGTGGGAAGGGATCCTTAGGAGGAAGGCAGGACCCTACTGGGATCGGAGATGGACACATCAGAGCAGAACCACGGTGTGTCACAGGGCAGGTCCCCTCACCTCTGTAAGCACCAGGTCCTGATCCGAGTGTGTGCATCTCTGTGTTAATCAACAAAATGGGGATAAGAATGGCACCATCCCATAGGGCTATAGCAAGCCCTGCGATCAGATAGGGACTTCCCTGGTGGCCCAGCGGTTAAGACTCCACGCTTCCAATGCAAGGGACACGGGTTCAGTCCCTGGTTGGGGAACTAAGATCCCACATGCATGTGGCCAGAAGAAAAAAATAAAAATAAAAATAAAGAAAGAATGAGAGGGGCTTCCCTGGTGGCGCAGTGGTTGATAAAAAAAAAAAAAGAATGAGATACCCCATGTTAAGTCAAGTTCTCAGGTTGTAAGTTCTCCATAGACAGCAGCCATCGTTGTGACTCTCACTGTGATATTGTACTGCCCTCCCCCCGAAGCTTGACTTTCCTCCGCCCCAATCCCAGAAAATGGCCAATCCCTCCTCAGGTTGCATTCCTGCAGTGACCAGCAGCAGCAGGACCTTGGGAGATAGTGTTCCCATCGCTCAATAGCTCCGACTTTAAAAAAGCCCAAATCTGCTTCCCTGTGCCATATGCCAGCTCACCCCGGCCCAGAAGCCATCTACCAGCTAATCTTGACAAAGCAGATGCCATGTGCCAGCCACTGTCCTAACACTGTTCCTGACATGATCTTCAGCTGGTCTCAAAACCGCTTAATCCTCAAAACAGGGACTTCCTTCCTTCTTTCCTAAAACGGGGATGAGCATATCATTCGCGTCACTGTGTTTCGTGTGGATTAGGAAGGCCGACACATGTCATGCTTGAAACATTCCCTGGCATATTACGAACGTTCAATAATCATGAACTATCATTACTGCTGTTGTCGTTATTGCCATCATGATTATATAAAATCGTAGTCTGTGTTATTAGTCTAACTAAAAGCAGAATCTGCTTCTAGAACCCTTGGGTGGATGCGTGCAGCTCCCAGGGTGAAGGGAAGAATCCTCGCGGCCTGGCACACGGAACATTGTCTAGCTTGTCTCCCGGCAGCCTCTGCCATACCCCATCTCCTCCTCGACACTCCAGCTTCCCTGAATTGCTTGAAGTTCCCCCGATCAGGGGGAACTTCTGCCTGGAATACCCTTGTCTCATGCCACCCTCCTTCACGTGGCTAATTCCTGCTCAGCCTTTCTGCCTCAGGTTCAATACTGCCTCCTCCAAAAAGCCTCGTCTGACCCCCCACTACCAGAGTCTGGGTGGATGCGGAGGCCTCTTTATAGTCCTGTGGCCCCAGTTATGTTGTGAGGTTAATTGCTTTTGTTTTTCCCTTCCTCCTCAGCACATACTATGTCATATCTATCCCTATATCCCCCCTTCCCCCAGGAACCAGCCCAGGGACAAATTAAGTATCAATGAAAAAATTTAAGTGAGTAAACGGATACTATGAGGCCCCAGGTCTTCCTTTTCTCTCCTGCATTGAGCTTCTTACAGTCTCAAGTCATGGCCTTTGCAATATTGCAGGTCAGTCAGATGATTCTAATTTTAGCTGGCTGTCGGGCACCTTCTGATAATATTTTGCATATATTATCTAATTTATTTCCCTCGCGAACTCTGCCGGCTAGGTATTAATATCCCCATTTTTCAGATAAGAAAATGGAAGCTCAGGGTATAAGGGACTCACCCCAGGTCTCATGGTGAGTGAAGCTGAGGGACACACCTGCCGCATATCACTGTTCTCCACAGCTGCTCCTGCCGCTGGGGCTGAGGCGCCTCCCTGAACGCGAGGCCGGGGTGGGCAGGGTGGGAAGACAGCTTGCTTCCTGACAAGCCCTGTCCTCAGCGCCTCCCTCTCTGGGAGCTCAGGAAACAAGGCTGCCTGTTGTCATCAGAGAGTGATCAGTCTGCACCCGTGGGGGGCTTGTCACTGTCTGGGCCCTAAGTCATCCATTAGCACCTCTCTGTGAGTGACACAGACCTTTCCTGGTGTGTATTAACAGGGGGCCATGTCAGCATCTGTTCCCGGCCGCTGGCATGGGGCTCAGCTGACTCGGCCCACCAAATGGAACCCAGGTGATGCGTTCACACTTAAGGAATCAGCCAGTGAGGGGATGGCAGCCTCACTCAGCCTGGTAGGGTCTGGCTGATTCTGTTTTGAAACCAGTATTATCAGAACAAAAAAAAAAAAAAAAGAAGAATTAGAGTGTCAGAACTGGAGAGATGCTTGGAAGCATCTTAGACAGCGGCTGGACGTAATAGATGCAGAAATACAGGCAGAGTGAGGCCAATGGAGAGACGTAATAATAACCAGTTCAGTACCAGGCATGCAGTAGGTGCTCAAATATTGGTTGAATGAAAAATGTATTTGCATTGGGTTTTTGAGTTTGTAAAACATGATCCTATGCATCTTGTCATTGCATCCTCACAATAATCCTAGACGGTTGGGAGCTAGAAAGATGCTGTTCCCATTTTGCAGATGAGAAGAGTGAGGTTCAGAAGAAAGAGTCTGTAGACGGGGGTCCACAGCCTGTTAGAAACCGGGTCCTACAGCAGGAGGTGAGAGGCGGGCAGGCGAGCTAGCGAGCAAGCGAGCGAAGCTTCATCTGCCGCTCCCCATCGCTCCCCATCGCTCCCCATCGCTCCCCACCGCTCCCCACCGCTCCCCATCGCTCCCATCGCTCCCCATCGCTCCCCATCGCTCCCCATCGCTCCCACCGCTCCCCATCGCTCCCCATCGCTCCCCATCGCTCCCCATCGCTCCCCACCGCTCTCCATCGCTCCCATCGCTCCCATCGCTCCCCACCGCTCCCCATCGGTCGCATTATCACCTGAACCATTCCCCCCGCCCCCCACCTCCCTGTTTGTGGAAAAATTATCTTCCACAAAACCCGTCCCTGGCGCCAAAAACGTTGGGGACCGCTGATGTAGGAGAAAGAATGTGGGTTCTGGAGTTGGACATACCTCAGTTCAAATCTAAACTCCAACACTGACCTGCAGGTTTTCCCATGTAACACAGGAAATGGCAGTCCAGTCTGCTGTGTCTTTTTGTAAATACAATTTTATCGAAACACAGTTGTGCTCATTCACTGCATTTTGCGTGTCGTCATCACCTATTTTCTATGGCTGCTTGTGTTCTATAAAAGCAGAATTGAGTAGTTGGAACAGAGACCATATGGCTTGCAAAGCCTAAGATATTGACTATGGATTTCTGTATAGAAAAGTTTGCCAACCTCTGTTCTGCCTGGGGTGTGTTAGGTACTTAATTAATGTTGGTATTTTCTCCTCTCAGATGAAGGAGAAATGGCTTTACTGGGATCCTTTTTCTAAGACTTTACAGGCCTTGTAAATACCACAGTGTAACACACAGAACCTGGAGTTGGAAGGTGTGGCGTGAGGAACACTGGCGTTAAGAGTCAAAGACCAGGGTGTTAATCTCGGCTCTGTCCTGCCGTCCTGCTCAGCTTAAGGACGTGTCTCTGAGCCATGAGTAGTGGGTTGAGTAGCATCCTCCCAAAACTCGTGTCTACCCAGAACCTCAGAACGTGACCTTATTTGAAGATAGGGTCTTTGCAGATGTAATTAAAATAAGGCCATAATAGATTAGGAATGCCAGGTGTTGCCAGGAGCCACAGGAAGCTGTGAGTAGGCAAGGAATGATTCTCTCCTAGAGCCTGTAGAGGAATCATGGCCTTGCTGACACCTTGATTTTGGACATCCAACCTCCAGAACTGTGAGAGAATACATTTCTGTTGTTTTAAGTCACCTGGATTATCATACTTGTCACGGCAGCTCTAGGAAACCAGTACACTGGTGTTGGCCTCTTTTATTCCAATTCGGATTGAGGCTACTGTGACATGTACATAGGCCAGGAGGCGGCACTGGGCAGTGTGCAAAGGTGGCACAGGCTCTGTTCTTCCAGTTCTTCCTCCCCTAAGACACAGAGGGATGGGTATAGATGTCTACCAGCTTTACAGTTAGGAGCGCTCTGACTTGCCCAAGGGCACAGAGCAGGTTGGACAAGCTCAACGGTGGCCTGGAGAAAGCTCACGACCTGACGTCAGGCAGACTTGCATGCAGACCCTGGCCTCAACACTTCACATCCATGCGACCCAGGACAAGTGCCGTCTCTCCCCAGTATCCCGTTTCTCCAGCTGTACAGGGGGAGTAAAAATGTATACCTTAAGGCTATGGAGACAGCATGGGAAAGGAACCTAGCACAGTTCTCCCGTAGCAGGTGCTCAGGAAGTCATAGATGATGGAGATGATGTTGGTGATGATGGTGATTTCTGGCAAAGCTAGGACTCTCACCGGGATCTCCCCATCACCCCAGCCCACCTCCACCTCCAGGGCTGTTCCCTCCATCCCTTTGCGCCCTGCTATTGGGGCAGCTCTGAGCTCCAACAGAACCCAAATCCTGCATTCAGCAGCTGGGATGAGGGATTGAGTCCTGAGTTAAGAAAATGCCAGTGTCTGCCTTAGCTCCCTCTGTCACTTCCCAGACCAACACAGTCACTGCTCTCAACTCAGTAACAGCCCCTGTGTCAGGGCTTTGTGTTTTAAATAATGTTCCCCTAGTATAACTGATGTTTATACAGAATCAGTGCTTTCAAAAGCTAACAGCCTCCTTATTTGTATAGCCTGAGCTGTCGCCAGGTTGCCCTGGAAGGTGAAAATTTTTGCTTGTTTTTTTCCCCTCTTCCTTTGTTTCTCTCTGTTGTTCTGTCTCTGCTCTTTCAACTCATACAGGATCTTTCTCTTCACTTTCATTCTCTGTCTTTCTGTGTCTGTCTCCTTCCCCCATCCCCTTCCTCTCTCCCCCACTCCCCTCCCTCCCTCCCTCCTCTCCACCTTCTCTGTACACTTCCACATTTGTTCTCCTTACCTTGGTATTTTCTCCTTTTTTAATCTCTGGGTCTTACTCCTGTTTCTCCCTTGCTTTCTCCTGATCTAGCTCTGCATTTTTTCTCTCTTTACACCCTTTGCCTCCGTCTTCCTCTCTATGACACTCCTGGGTGTGTCTCTCTAACTCTCTGTCTCTCTGTCTCTCTCTCTGTGTATCTGTCCACTTGTCAATTCATCCATCCTTCCATCTATCCATCCATCTACCTTGTTCTGGATGAGGATGTTTCTGCCTCTCAGTTTCTCTTCTTTCTTTCTAGCACATTCTCTATATGTTTATCTCTTTTCTTGCTCTCACACTCTCTCAGATTGTCTCTCCTTCCGTCTTTATCTCCTTCCCTCACTTACCACTTCTTCTCAGGGTATTAATATTTTAATAGCCTTAATGTCTTTCCAGGACCCTCAACCCTTTCCATGATTCAAAAGTGGCGGATCTCCCAAGAGCTTCAGTTCAGGGACTGTTGATTCTCTTCCTCCATCTACCTGTTACCCTGACCTCAGTCTATATAAAGTTAGGAAGTGATGGGTAAGCTTGCAGCTCTCTTCCTCACATATTCTTTTTTGTCCCTATACAACAGCCCTGAGCATGAAGGATTTGGGATGGGAACCCAGAGTTGGGGGTAGGCAGGGGAGTGTCCTCTTTGGAGATACTCTTGGTAAAATTACTGATTGGTGGCAGTGGCATCCATGCCTTCTGGTGTTTTCTTTGTTTCACTTGAAAAACATTTACTTAACACAAGTTCTTACCAGGCCTTGTGCTGGGGGCTAAAGTGGAATGACTAAGTCATGAGCCTTTCACTCAAGAAGCTTACAGTCTCTTTGGGAAACCATAGAGTTGTTGATGAAGATCAGTAAGATAATAGATCTAAACAATGGACTCAAAGGGAAAAGGAATTAATTCTGCTTGGGGGAAGTAGAGAAGGTTTCACAAAGGAGGTCACAGTAAGCTTGGTGGAGGTAAGGACTTTGTCCAATGTCACTACTGCATCCCTAGTACCTAGAATGGTGCCTGGCGCATAGTAAACACTCAATAAACATTTGTAATATATGAATAAATGAATGAATTTGAACTTGAATAATTTTTAAGGATTCTTAGGATTTCGCGAGGGAGAAAATTTGGAGATGAGCATCCCAGGCAGTAAAGCATGGTTAAGGATTCAGAAAGGTAAAGGTACATACTGTCCTCAGATCCCCTCTTCAGGGCTGACCCACCCATCCTCCAGAATGTGGCTGAGGCTCACAGCTCTGTCCCTCATTGGGCACTGCCTTCAGCCACAAGGAACTGCCTCTCCCAAGGATACCCCCTTCCAGATGACAGCCATACCAATGACTGGCTGACATGGTGTTGCAGAGGCCTGGATCCCTTGCCTCCATTCAGGGTGTCCCTAAAGGGCCATCCAAGCTCCACAGCTCCCCTCAGGACCAACTGAGGCTTCAGATCTACATGGCATCAGCCACATGGCAGGACAGCCTCTCCCCTGCCCAGTCCTGCCTTGCTTACTTTCTACAAGGATATCCCAAGAGGGCTCCTTGATAAACCTCGTATATGCAACGCTCTGTTTCAGAGTCTGTTTGCAGTGAACCTGACCTAAGTTTGTGTGTTTAGGGAATGAGAAGAGACCTGGGGGTATCAAATGGAGACTCTGAGGACAGGTAAAATGTAGCCAGGCGGGTAGGCAGGAACCAGATTATGAAGGACCTTGAATGCCAATGAAACCAATTTAGATTTTCTTCTATAAGTAATGGAGAACTATTGATCCATGGGGTATCTAATTAGAGTGGGGACTTACTAAGTTCACTGGCAGTCAGTATGAAAGATGGGCTAGAAAGGGATAAGGCTGGAGTCAGGGAATAAGCTAGGAGACTGAAACCTGGAGCTCCAAGCCTGAGGAGAGAAAGGATGGGGGAAGGGATGATGGATGGTCCAGAGACATCAGCAATAGTGCTCACTGGCCTCCTCTTACGACATGTACATGTACCAGCGTCTCCCTTCTTTCAAAATTCCAGATTCCATGAGGCATACAACATGGAAGAACATAGTGCCTCTTTTTACTGCCTGTAGTGTCCCTTTAATAATATCTCCTGCAAGTGTAGGCATCATAAATAATCCAGTGCTACGATATTCCTTATTTGGGGCCCTTTTTCCAGAATCTTCCATTTGAATCTCTCATGTAATAGAATTTTGGCAGATCCATGGATTGTGGTAGCTAGTCTAGTCTTGTCTCTTGTGAACCTCATTTGGGAGGAGTCATGCATTTGCCTAGAATCTTACCACCTTTACAACAGCTGATGCTACCATTATTGATGGTGTGATTTGTATGTAACAGTCTGAAAAATAAAGTTCTAGGGTACGAGGGTCAGACAGTTCTGTGTTTGTATCTTGGCTCTGCTGTTATAGGCTGTGTGATAATTTGGGGTAAGCCCCACACCTCCCATAGCTTCAATTTACATGCACAACGTTGGAATAATAGGAATTTTGCAGAGTTGTTATGGGGAGGTCTGGACTCTGTAAAAACATGTATAATGCAAGTTAAGAGTTGTGTAGTGGGAAGAACTTTCTCTTTGGACCCAAATGGAGCTTGACACGGACTTTAGTTCTGCCACAGTACAGGCTTGGTGACCTTCAACAAAACACTTCACCTTTCTTTTTTTTTTTTTTTTAAATGAAGTATAGTTGATTTACAATATTGTGTTAGTTTCAGGTGTACAACAAAGTGATTCAATTATAGACATCTTTTTTTGGATTCTTGTCCATTGTAGGTTATTACAAGTTATTGAATATAGTTTCCTGTGCTCTACAGTAAATCCTTGTTGTTAATCTATTTTATATATAGTGGTGTGTATCTGTTAATCCCATTCTGCTAATTTATCCCTCCCTCCCTTTCCCCTTTGGTAACCGTAAGTTTGTTTTCCATGTCTGTGAGTCTGTTTCTGTTTTGTGAATAAGTTCATTTGTATTTTTTTTAGATTCCACTTGTAAGTGATATCATATAATATTTGTCTTTCTCTGTCTGACTTGCTTCACTTAGTATGATAATCTCTAGGTCCATCCGTGTTGCTGCAAATGGCACTATTTCGTTCCTTTTCATGGCTGAGTAATATTCCATTGTATACATGTACCACTTCTTTCCTCTGTTGATGGACACTTAGGTTGCTTCCATGTCTTGGCTTTGTAAATGATACTTCACCTTTCTGAGCCACAGTTCACTTATTAGTAAAATGGAAATCTCATGCCTACTTTCCAAAATTATGAGGATTAATGAAATAAAGGGTACCAAGTTCCAAATATATTCCTCTTTATCAAAACTAGACAACCATCGGAAATTCCATGGCGGTCCAGTTGTTGGGACGCGGCACTTTCACTGCTGGGGCTGGGGTTCGGTCCCTGGTCAAGGAACTAAGATCCCACAAGCCGTGAGGTGCAGCCAAAAAAAAATACAACAACAAAAACCTAGACAACCGTCATGTCATATGATGATATATCTGTTGAATTTGTTTCTTTTTGTTTTTCTTTACTTCTTATTTTTTAAATATGTATTTCATTTTCTTCGTTGTGAGTATAATAAATGATGAGCTCAAAAGTAATAAATGCACATTAAAATTATTTGGAAACCGATGATACAGATGTCTCTGGAATTTAACCATCTCCTTTCTCTCCAAGGGAAGAAGCCATGCTGTCCACATACTTTGAAACCATCAATGACCTGCTGTCCTCCTTTGGGCCCGTCCGTGACTGCTCTCGGAACAATGGGGGCTGTACTCGAAACTTCAAGTGTGTGTCTGACCGCCAGGTGGACACCTCAGGATGTGTGGTAAGTGCCATTGGCCTGTGAACGTGGTGCCGGCCCAGGTGCCAAGGCTACATGCTAGAGGCCCCTCCCTGTGAGGGGCAGCTGGTCAAGGGAGATCACGCTACTCATAGCACCTACCTCTGTGGCCTTCAACACACCAGGCTGCCTTGGTTTCCTCATCTGCAAAGCGGGATAATTAAACTTACCTCCTGGAAGTGTTGGAGGCATGAAATGAGATATTAGAGCATCAGTACCCAGTAGGTAGGTCCTTGAGAGCTCCTGGCCTCTGGTTCACCAACACCCCAGGCCTTGCCCCTGCCCTGCCCCGCCCCACCGGTACAAGATCCACCAGTCCGCTGCAAGCTCTTAATTGGATTAAGGGTCTGAGGGTGTGGTCGCTCTCAATCCCCAGGTAGAACAATGAACACCTCTGAGGAATTCTGTTTACAAATCTCCAGAAACACCTCTGGATAGGATCATGTATAAAGGTGCTCAGAATGGAAATGAGTTGGGGCCTTAGCCCTCCCCAGTGTATTCACACTGGGGTTTAGCCTTCCAGGAAGCTTACAGTCCAGTTGAGAGTGAGGTAGGGCCTGCCTTATTTCTGTGCGCTCAGTGGGGAACATGTCACCTGTGCAGAAGAGAAGTTTCAGCTGAGACCTAAGGTTTGTAGAAGGCTTCCTGGAGAAGTTGGTGTCTTAACTGTCTTCAAAAGATGGGTCAACGTACATTAGGAAAAGAGTGGGGATGGCCAAGGCAAAGCCATGGGGCGGGGGTGGCCTTGTTTGCATGGAGCTTTAATATCAAATGTGGGATAAGGACACAGAAGAAGATATGTGAGGATCATTGTTGCTTATAGAAGAGGGTCCTTAACTGGATGATTTGTTTTATAGGAATGACCAAGGGTGCTTGTTTAAAATGCACATTCCAGGTTCCACACTAGAAATTTTGATTCTATAGACGGGTTTCTGTCCCAGGAATCTGAATTTGTAACAATGTAATGAGTGTGTATATGTGTGAGACATGGGAGTGTGTTGGAAGCACACTTGGGAAACATTGTCCTACAAGCTGAACACCTTAGCCGGGTATTCAGTGCCTTCTTGATCTGGCCCCTTTCCAACCTTGCCATCACTTTACTTCATTCTCCCCTAGAGCCAAATGGAGCTAATTAGTTGTTGTTCCTGAATATACTTGCCACCAATGTGGGAAGCAGAGTGACTTTCCAAGGTCTCACCACAAGGGGGCAGGATGGAGGCCCAAGAACATGTCTCCAATACTCTCCGTGTTAGAGCCACTTTGGGCTGCTTTCCTGAGGAGCTGAGAAGGGACAGCAACAGAGAACCTTGGAAAGAAGGCTGGTCTGAGTGAAGTGGGCTTACGCCCTGACTTGGTCATTGGTGAGCTTTAAAATGTGTTGACCTCATTAGCCTCAGTTTCTTAATCTTTCAAAGAGAGCAATAGCTCTTGAACTCACAGGTTTTCTGAAAAACCAAAGAATGTAACTGGAAATTGTTTGAGATTTACCCAGTGCCATTTGTGTGTGATATGATGAAAGCCACAGCTACTGATGTATTTATGTAGGGGATATGATACGATATTTGGGGCCACAGAAATTCAAGAGCACCGTGTATTTAATTTCCTATAGTGCTTCTACAACTGAATTTTATTTATTTTCTGCTCCACCCATTGGCAGTGGAAACGTAATTCTAGTCAGTTTAGGTGTGCTGCCTCCTACCACTTCCTGAATGTCTAAGTTCAAGGGGACTGAGGTACTTGTAAGGCATGGGAGTGAGGGGATGCTTGATGCTTGCCCATCACCTCTCAACTCTAGTACCTGCTGTCTCATCTGGCCCTTGTCCATCACTCTCTTTCCTTTTTGGCATAAGCCAGGACCTCCCTGTTCCACCTGATTTATAGGTGCATGGTCCATCCTGGCATCTGCTGCTGGTTCTCTTCATCCCCACCACTCGTCATTTGAGGCCATCTGGTTTTAACCATTAGATAGCTTACCCACCCTATTGAGGAAATGAGGAATGTCCAGCAGCTCTTCTACACAACCCTCAGGACATGAGGGTCTGAGGGGAGCTGGCCGAAGCCCTCTTAATCCAGACAGACCATGAAGGCATTTGTAGATGGAAGCTTTCATGGCAGAGCACTCGACCACATTTACCATCTACTGGACACTATCCGGCAGGTGAGACACAGACCCCCCTTTGCCTTCAGATCCTTCAAACCCACCTGATTTTCTACAGCCCTCGTCCTTTCCAACCACCCGTGTCATTAGCGTAGTGGGAATAGAGACAGGGTCTCTTTAACAAGGTCATCTTGCTTGACTTCCAACATTGCTGTCTTCCCCCCAGATCAAGTAGTCTTTATGGGTGGGAGGGAAGCCACTTCTCTAACAGATCACAGATTCTCCCTATTATTACTATTATCATTATTCCTTCTAATTAGACCTCAACTTCTGAAACCCAAAATTAAAAAAAAAAAAAATGTCCTTCTCTTGCTTGGTGCTCTGATTCTGCTGTGCTAACCTGCTCCTGGGATAATGGGTCCTCAGGCATGCAGCTGCCCAAATTGGGGAGGGTCATAGGATGTGTGGTAGGCAGAATAATGGACCCCCAAGGATGTCCACATTCTACTGCCTAGAACCTGTGAATATGTTACTTTCCATGACAAAGGAGAATTCAATCCACATATGGATTTAGATGCTAATAAGCTGAATTTTGAAGAGAAAGATTATCTTGAGTTATCTGGATGAGCCCAACACAACCAAAGTCCTTAAATATGGAAGAGGGAGGCAGCAGAGGAATTCAGAGCGATGCCGCATTGCTGGCTTTGAAGACGGAGGAAGGGGGTTATAAGTTAAGGAAAGTCTGTAAAAGTTGGATGAGGCAAGGAAATGGATCCCCGCCCCCCCAACTAGAGCCTCTAGAAAAGGAATGTAGCCTTGTTGAGACCTTGAATTTAGTGCACCAGGCTTTTTTTCTACTTCTAACCTGTAGCCCTGCAAGATAAATTTGTGTTTCTTAAACTGCCATGTGCGTGGTAATTTGTTACAAGAGCAGAACACTAATGCAGGTGAGCAATAATATGGGAAGGGAGGTTGGTCCTGGAGATAATATATAAAAAATTATCCTGTTATTTTGATTCTTAATTATTTCCAGGGAGACCCTCACCTCTTGACCAGGGATAGTGAAAGTAAAAGTGAATGAAGCATCAAAAGAGGGAGGGAGGGAGTCTTGTGTTCCCCTTCAATGTGCTAAAGAGTGAAAAGAAAAAGTTATCTACTAGAAGTGGTCTAAACGTGACAAACATAATGATGTCAGCAACGCACAGCTTGAAGAGTCAGCTATGGTTCCATTTATTCTGTGTGGCCGTGTAAACATTGCAAAATTCTAATCAAGATAGAGGGCAAAACCAAAGAAAACCGTAAGCATTTAATCATGATGATACCCTGTGGACGATGTGCCCACCGCCTCTGAGTAGCTGCTGCCCCCTGAAGCATTTCACTGCCACTGTTCCCTTGTGTTATCCTGGTTTTCCCAGCTCCAGAAGGAAACTTTTATTGGACTCAACCCCAGACAATCTGGTGATCAAAACGTATCCTCCTTAGCCCCTTTAGAAATGTCAATTCACAGCTCACCGTCAGTGTTCCAATTTTCTGTTATTGTGTAATAAACCTGATTTGCGGCAACAGGGATGGACCTACTCATGCTGAGTGAAGTAGGTCAGACAGAGAAAGACAAATATCATATGGTATTATTTATATATGGAATCTAAAGAAATGATACAAATGAACTTATTTACAAAACAGAAATAGACTCACAGACTTAGAAAACAAATTTATGGTTACCAGAGGGGAAAGGTGGGGCAGGGGAGGGATAAATTAGGAGTTGGGGATTAACATATATACACCACTATATATAAAATAGATGATCAACAAGGATCTACTGTATAACACAGGGAACTCTACTCAATATTCTGTAATAAACTAAATGGGAAAAAAATCTGGAAAAAAATCATATATATGTCATATATATGGATATCACTTTGCTGTACACCTGAAAATCGCACACTGTAAATCAAGTATACTCTGATATAACATAAAAATTAAAAAGAGAAGTTCTATTGAACAGTGGTTATCTAGAACACAGTTTATAGTTCTCATTTTTTAAAAATATGACTGTATGAAGATCATACCTGATTTTTAGAGAATGTTAGTAATTTGAAAAATTAATTACATTAAGAAAAGAATGAGTTAAAAAAAAACAAACTCTGGCTTAAAACAACTAGTTTGTTTTGCTCACAGTGTTGTGGGTCAGGAATATGCAAAGGGCTCAGCTGGGTGATTTGTCTCTGGTCCATGGCAGGTAGTGTATCTGTAGTTGGAGGATTTGCTTTCCAGAGGACCCCTTCACTTACATGTCTGGTTCTGGGGCTGGTGTGGCTTACAGCTGATCCTGGCTCTGTTAGACCTCAGCTGGGTCCATCTCTAGAGCACTTGCCCATGGTGTCTCCATTTGGCTTGGGCTTCTCATGCCATGGAGGCTGGATTTGCAAAGGAAATATCCCAAGATCAAGTGCTCCAAGAGCCTAGGCAGAAGCTGTACGTCTTCTTAGCATCTAGCCTCAGAAGTTCCAAAACATCATTTCTACCACAATCTATTGGTCAAACAGGTCATTGATTTCAGCTCAGATTCAAGGGAAATGAACTGGACTTCACTTGTCCATGAGAGGAGTAGCCATCTTTAATCTACCTATTTTCCTGCAGCTTGGACTCACAGACCAGGAAGGGGCCCTGGAGATCTTCTAACCAAGCCAGCACCTCTCCCACTATACAGACAGGAAAACAAAGGGCTAGAAAGATGCGGGAGTCACTCAAGTTCATGGAGGGAAGCAGTAATAGAATCAAGATTTGATCACAAAACTCCTTCCATGCAGTTGTACCTTCCTAGGTCATGGTCTTTTAGCATCATCGTTGCCACTGTAGCAGTCCAAATATTGACTTGGCAACACTGTATCCAGCACTGTGAATGTAACAGAGGATACAAGAACAACAGCCCTGCCTTGTTTTATAAGCTAGTTCAGAAGGCAAGGTGGACTTCGGCAGGGCTGCAGCGTGACCTTCACATGAATAGGTCACTTTGTATCTCTGCACAAGAATATCCATCAGGGCTGATATGAGCACCAGAGGGAAGGGAGGGGATGTGGGAGAGAACCAACACTCATTGAGCACCTACTGTGTGCCATTTCACTTATGTTCATGGCAGTTCAGTGCTTATAACCACCCCCCTAGATGGGTATTATTGTATCCATTTTACAAAAGAGAAAAACTAGTACTGTAAGAGCAACCATCCTCACAGTGACTGCGTGCCAGACATGATTCTAAGTGATTTGCTTATTTTAACCAATTTAATTCTCACAGTCATCCTATGAGCTAGGTTTTATGATTATCTCCACTTTACACATGAGAAAAAATGAAACTGTCTGGTTGGGAACGGGAGTATGGGGAAGAGCACAAAGGAGTGTGGGGAAAAAGGACTGTGCTAGGAGCCTTCATAGAAATTTAGGACTGAAAGAGGTACAGAGATTTATACACTTGCTGGACCCTATAGAGTGATGGTGTCTTTTAGGAGGTGTGTCTAATGTCAGTTTCCAGCCCTGCCTCTGAATTCCAGACCAATCCCACTCTACCCCACCCCCTGCAAGTCACCCAACCACGTTCCCACTTCCTCTTCTCCCTCTTTTTTTTTCCCCACTTTGACCTAGAAAGCCATCTGGCCTCCCAGGTATTAGGAAGGACCAGAAGACCCCTGATTGCCCTTGAAATGCTGAGAGGCAACAAAAAATGCTGCCTTTTAAAAAGCCAAGATGAGTAAAGTTACAAATTTTCATTTAGTATAGGTCAGGCCCCTCTTTGGCACCACTCAGGGAAACAAAGACTGACATCTGGTTCAGTTAGGGAGAGGGAGGCTGCTTCTTTCCATTCCTCATGTTTTCCCCTTTCAGTGACTCAACTGGACTGTAATGAAAGGAAACAAAACTCAAGAAGAGCGGGGAGCACAAGTGATGGGAATCAGAAGAGTGAGAAATCACTTTGAAACACAGCCCAGGCCCTGCTGACTGGGAAGTCCACCCCAGTGTGCCTAGCTTCCTGCCCTTCTGTATGGGCAGAGCAGGGCTGAGCCATGGTGGGGTCTGGGCCCTGCCAAGTGGGTCTTCCTCCCCAGAAATGGACTCTCCGTCCCTGCAGGTCAGCGACAAGGGGGTGTGATGGATTCATGGTACAAGCAGGATAGGTTTTGCCAGGGTCCAAAATAGGAGGAATGACGCTTGTCACATTTTTCTTATTAAACATCTTCATAAACATGCAGTCAAGAGGCAAAGCATCTTTATGCAGACTCTTTCAGAGATGCTTGGTCTGGGAAGCAGGATTTAAAGGGTGAAGCATTTTTTTTGCGGTACGCGGGCCTCTCACTGTTGTGGCCTCTCCCGCTGCGGAGCACAAGCTCTGGACGCGCAGGCCCAGCGGCCATGGCTCACGGGCCCAGACACTCCACGGCAATGTGGGATCTTCCCGGACCGGGGCACGAACCCGCATCCCCTGCATCGGCAGACGGACTCTCAACCACTGCGCCACCAGGGAAGCCCTGAAGCATCTTTTATATGGTATCCTCATCAAAGTGCCTTCTGCTCAAACAGGTCCATAGACAGATACTTTTCTTTTCTTTTTTTTGTTTGACAAATCATTTTATTATTGTTTGTCTCAACAATATACACTGCCCAGAAGGTACCATATGCGTATATGGTGTGGTGCGTGTAAAGAACCTCTTCTTTAATGGCTTCAAGGAGACACTTGCCTTTCTTTAAATCAGTTTTATTAGTTATCTGTTTTATACATATTAGTGTATACATGTCAATCCCACTCTCCCAATTCATCCCACCACCACCGTCTCCCACCACTTTCCCCCCTTTGCATCCATACGTTTGTTCTCTACATCTGTGTCTCTATTTCTCCCTTGCAAACTGGTTCATCTGTACCATTTTTCTAGATTCCACATATATTTATTAATATATGATATTTGTTTTTCTCTTTCTGACTTACTTCACTCTGTATGACAGTCTCTAGGTCCATCCACATCTCTACAAATGACCCAATTTTGTTCCTTTTTATGGCTGAGTAATATTCTGTTGTATATATATACCACATCTTCTTTATCCAGACAGAGAATTTTCTATATGCACCTTTATCAGTAATACTAGTACCGATGGCATTAATTAATGAAGAAATCATTGCTATCAAATATATCAATGATAGTCTCACTGATGGAGATTCATCTAGAGAGTGTTTGAGTGCTAATTACAGACCAGGCCCTGGGATAAGTGCTTAAAATGTGTCATCACAGTGAATCCTCATAGCTGCCTGATGAGATGGGCATGATTACTACTCCTGTCTTGTCCGTGGAAAAAGGGATTCAGAAAGCATGAGAAATTTGACCAGAGCATAAATTCAAACCCAGGTCTATCTAAATCCAGAGCTACTCTCTTACCTCATCAGATGCAATTTCCAGAGGCTGAGGGTAGTTCCTCAAGGATAAAGCAAATGTCCCCATGTCAGTGAGCATACAAGGAGGGGACACTTCCTTCTCCCCACGCTCCATCAATGTCCAGGGTTCCTTCTTCCTCGTACGTATCCAGGAGATCTGGAGGAAGAAAAAGGGAGTGAGTATTGGAAAAAGGGAGAGGCAGGTGAAGGAAGTTTCCAAAGAAGGAAATTGGAGCCATGCCTCTTGACTCAGTGCCTGTACACAAGGCTCAGACTTTGGGAGGTGAAAAGGAAGGGTGTTCTCTTTCAGTTGGGAGCTGTGCCTTTGCATCTTTTCTTTGTGAACTTCAAATAAAGCCCTCCTCCCTTCCGCATATGGGGATGAGGGGGATGCAGTTTGGGGTTTCCAAGATTATAATGTGTGGCATTCTCTTAAAGCCTGTGCACCCTTTTATGACATTAAACATTATTCCTCCCATGACATTTGAAGCTGTCTCTATTTTTTCCCCCTCATTTTATTTATTTGGGACCCAGATTTGCTGGGTCTGATGGTATTTCTGGTAAGCTGGTTTTATTGTGTGGAAGTCATTATCTGTTAAAGTCAAGGAACAGCCCCCACCCTTCCAAAGTGATGGGTTTTACCCTTTGCTTCCCAGAAGGATGGTGTGGAGGAAAAGAGCCTCAAATTGGAGGCAGGGGATAGAAGCTTCAGTCCTGGTTCTGCCACCTGTTGGCTGCAAGCTGGAATAAATCCCTTCAGGAAGGCGGTGGCCATCTGTGTGGACCGCATGCTGGACCCAGAGAGGAAGCTTGGGACCAGCCTGGGGAGGGCCCGAGGAATTGCTAAGGGCCCTGAAATCTCATGACATATGTTCCCAGAGGGCAGTGATTCTAGCATTGGAAAGATCTGAGGGCAGGGACAGGCAGCATGGGATGGAGGCCAGGGCTTGACTCATTGGCTGGTGGGGAAAACAAACACAGAGAGAGGAATGGTTGGGGGCGGTGGGGTGGGCATCTCCATCCCTTTGCTTCCCTTTTGTAAGACCTCTGGAGTCATCATTGACATTTTAATTGTGTTTCATGCACCTGCATCAAACACCTTTTCACCTTAGGAAGGTACCACGAGAGAGAATGTATTTCCTCCTACCATCACCTCTGCCTTCAGGAGGTCACAGTTTCTGGCATCAGAGAAACCTGGGCCCAAAACTTGCTCTGTCACTCACTAGCCGTGTGACCTTGGGACAGATTACTTAAGGCCTCTGAGTCTTGGGTTCCTGTTGAGTAAAATGGGATAATAATACCTGGCAAAGCTGCTGTTAAGACTCACTGAGATAATGCATACACAGTGGGCCAGCACCTGGCTCTAAGTAGGCATGAAGCATCATCACTATTATTATTATTATCTGATGTCTCACGTAGGGATGATGAGGATGGTGGTGGCAGTGATGATGAGAGCTCAAATTGTCTGAGTGCTCGGTATGTCCAGAGCCCCTGACATGGTCTCCTTCTTGTCCCTTTCCTTATAGGTGGGAAAACTGAGGCAGGGAGAACATAAATAACTCAGGTTCACACAGCTCTTAAATTCTCGAGCAGAGGATTTCAGCCACGCATCCTGATGCCAGAACTCTCATCCTTAACCGAGGCAGATTCTTCATAGACATCATTTGTAGTGCTTGCCTGATTTCTGTGGACAGGAATATTCCATCATTTATTTTTGTCTTATTGTTGGACATTTTGAGTGTTCCAACTTTATTATAAACAATGTGCTCTGAGCATCTTTGGGCAGAAGGCTCCTTCTGTGTTTTATTTTTTTCTAGAAGTCTGTAAGGACGGTTTCAAATTGCATTCTTGCTCCATGATTTTGGTGAAGGTATGGGATGGATTAAAATAAAAAGGAGGAGCTGTCTCTGGTTTTCTAACCTTCTCCTGTTTTGGGTGCTGTATCCGACTCAAGGGTGTTTGGTTTGGTTTTGTTCTGCATCCAACTCAAGGGTGTTGGGCCAAATGGGCCCTTGAAGAAGGGAGTGATAGAATAAAAGTAATACGTTAGGAAGTAGAGCCTGGTGAATTGTGCAAAAATGCATGTGGAAGAGAGTCCCAAAGCAGAGGAATGGTGCAGACAAGAGTAAATGAGGCAGCAGGGCTGTCATCTCGTTGAGGACATGAGGGGGCTCAGAGGCAGTGACTGCAAAGTTCTTAGTGGCCATGCTGAGTGCTTGTGAGGAAGGATTCCATAGCTGTTGGAATGCTGATAATTAGCTTTTTCTTAGCTCTGAAATGGAAACCTTTAATAATTGTGTTTGTCTTAATTATAGTAATAGAATTTTGGCATTTATAAGGTATTTTACCCCATCCAGTTTTCAATCTTCTTTTTATTTTTTTTTAGTTTTCTTTTAAGTAACTCATGCTCATTGTAAAATCAAATAAAACCAATTCAAACACTGATGAAATGTATAAAGAAAAAAAAACAAAACAAGGTCCTCTTTATCACTTACTTTAGAGATAACTGTGCCACACTTTGGGTTATATATATATATCTTCCTATACATTTTCCCCCATGCATATGCAAAAATAAATAAGAATTTATACGTGTAAGTTTTTAAATGGAAGCGTAAAAAGTATACAGTCGTGTCCTTTTGGGGTAACTTTATATGTCAGAACTGCATGTATTTACATATGCTTTTCAAAGAGCATTTCCCTTTCTTCTTTTTAAACTGGCTCCCTAATTTGATCTTAACCGTATATAAACCCTTTTCCTTATGTCAAAAATTAATATGAGTGGGCTTCCCTGGTGGCGCAGTGGTTGAGAGTCTGCCTGCCGATGCAGGGGACGCGGGTTCGTGCCCCGGTCCGGGAAGCGCATCCGGAACCTGTGCTCCGCAACGGGAGAGGCCACAGCAGTGAGAGGCCCGCGTACCGAAAAAAAAAAAAAAAAAAGAGCAAACTGAGGCCAGAAAACATAAGAGCAATGCTTGTCTTGAACCCAGGTGTCCTGAATTCCAATCTAGGACCCTCTCTCTTCCACACATGTAGTATCCTTCTTTTATTTTTTATCATCATTCTTTTATCTTGTATCATGGGTCTTGGGATAAGTGGATGAGAAATGATGTCATCATCATTATTGTTGTTAATTTGAAAAGTTATCTTTGCTTTCCTGTATTCTCCAGCTTCTTCCTGAGCCCTGCCTTCATAAGTCTTCCCCCACCAGCCCAGATACTCTTGGAGACCATAAAAGTTGTCCAGGGATGGCAAACTGTTTGGAGCACAGGAAAAAGAATAACTGGACTCCTGCCACCAGCCACGATCATGAAACCTTTTAGTGTTGAGGGAGCAAACAGTGAGAATGTTTCATAAAACAATCAGCCTTTCTACTCACTGAGAAAATAGCACCCGGATAGAGTTATATATGTTTCTTGGGAAGTGGGCTAGTTAATCAGAATTCCAGTCCAGAGGAAAGAGCAGACTTGGCTGTGATACAGGCTTGGGTTCAAATCACATCCCTTTCACTGGGAAGTTGGGTGACTTTGGGCAAATTGCCGAATGTATCTGAGCCTTTGTTATCTTGTCTGTCCATAAACTAAGAATGGCCCTTGTGCCTTACAATGTTGTTGGCTGAGCCCAGTTTGAATAGCTGGGTACCAGCCAGACACAGTTATGTAACCTCACTTGCCAGGGCCAGTACCAATTGTATAGAGAGGAGCTTGGTGAGCTAGGGACCTGGGATCCTCTTCTGGCTTCCACTGAGTGAAGCATTTTTTTTCACCATCGTTGAAAGGAAAGGTGATTTCAGGAGCCCACTGTCCTGGGGATGGTATAGACCTAGGTTGTAATATGATCCTCTGTCTCAATGTGGCTCTACTTACTGTGCGTTCTTAGCTAAACCCCTTATGCTTTCTACAAACTCAGAGACTTTAACTTGATTCTCTCTGGGGCTCTTTCCTTCCCTGCAACGGTCTGTAAATCAAAGCTGTGCTTGCGTCCCTAGAGGAAACAACCCAAAGATCTGCCTATGCAACAGCCACTGGAACTTGTACCCTTCCCCACCCTCCCTTGGAGAGTTGTTCTTTCGTACACAGTAAACCTTAGGGAGAAGATGGGGTTCTCCACAGGGTGGAATTTCAGGCAGGAGTGTTGTAACCAACCTCCATGATTCTGTTGTTGCCTCGTTTGGATAATGAGGCATCTCAATTAAAAACTTATTTGTTTCAATTATTAAATTATTGTATGCACATATTAAGAATGTTTAGAATACAGAGGGAGGAAAATGAAGAAAAATATCACCCATAGTTATACCACCTCCAATAATCACCATTAACATTTCAATATTGCCTTTTAGTAGCTTTTCTACATGATAGAAATTTTAGCATAATAGACATTTTTGCATAACAGAAAATTTTGCATAATATAATTTAGCAATTTTATTGTGAAATATAATAGACGTGGAAAAATGGGTAAAACATTACGTGCCGTTTCATCAGTAGTAATTAAGTAATACCCATCTACCCATCACCCAGGTCAAGAATTAGAATATCGCCTGCATTCCACAAGCCCTCCCCTAACACACCCACTGTTTCTCTGTTTCCCGTTTTAGCTCCTCTTCCCCTCTAGACCTTCATGTTAATCAGGCCCTTTATATTTTCTTTATAGTTTTCACACCTATGTATACATAGAACAATTTATTTTATTCTTTTGATCGTTGGTGGTGGATGACCTAGCATTCAACACATCTCATTAAGCTAGGTAAAACTGATATTCTTCTTTGGTTGAGGCCAGAATTGGCTATCAGCTGGTTCACAGTTTTATTCAAACTTTAGCTGCATTTACAATGTAACCTCCAAGTACCTACTATATGTAGGACACTCCGTTAGGCTGCAAAGTTACAGCAATGAACTGTGTCTTGGCAGCAAAAAGCTCACAATCTGTTTACCTGGCTAAAAATTGATGCTCTGGTCCTACCAGCATGAATCACACGTGGATGCTTCCTTACGGCCCAAACACGCAATAAACGTCCTCCTAATGATTCCCTCTGCTGTAGACTCTGGCCTAGGCTGTTGCTTCCTGTCCTTTGAATCTTTGGCACCCATATGAACATATTCGTTTTCTTTTTTCCAGCTGGTCCAAAACCTTGCAGGCTTTTCCTAGGGCATACTTTAAAATGTTACATCCTGGGTTCATCCTGGGTGAGAGGAAAAGATTTTAGGCAGGGGATGGGGTTAGAGAGAGAAAAAGAACAAATGTCTCTTAAGCTGCTTGTAAGTGTAACTTTAGATCTTGGAATCCTCACAGCACCCCAGCCAAATGCTAGCACCATCCCCATGCTGAGAGTGTGGAAACCAGCTCAGGAAAAGAGGTGGTGTCCCCAGTGTCCCTCGGATGGGAATGGGCGGCATTGGGATCAGAACCTGAATCTGAGGGGCTCTGGTAACCTTGATGGAAAAGTTGAGAGCACTGGTGGGCAGATGGTCTTCCTGGAGCACAGATCCGTGTTGCCGTAGTTGATGACATTGGACAACGAAATGTCAGTGTTCTCACCTGCACAGCTCTGCACTACAACGTGGGATGAGGGGATAGTTCAGTGGGATTGGAATGGTGTGTGCTTAGCCCAGAGTCTGGGTGATATTTAGTACTCGGTAAACAGTAGCTAGAGGACAGAGTCAGACAGACCACTGGGGAGGTTGTGAAATTAAAGTCTTGAAGGATGCTGCCGTGGGACTGGATGCTTAGTGCCCTGCTGTGGGTGGCAGGGATGTGAGAGCATCAGAGCTGACGCTTAGTTCTCAGCGCTTGTAAATTCCCATCCGCCCACCTCCATTCCCGAAACGTTGGATTGGGGAACCTCAGGGTCCAACATATATGACATCTGTCTCCATTCTGGGGTGGACTTTTTTCCTCCTTTCTCTTTTTGCTCTCTGCGACACACAAAAAAAATAAAATATGCAAACTGCCCAAAATTACACTCAACATACGCTGAATAAATATATACCCACAGAAGCATATGTTCAATGGCTGCTACTCCCTGCGTTTCAAAGCCAACTAGCTTATAAAATCATTCTTCACGCAGAGTCCGGGTGATCAATGAGGAGGTGCAGTGTGAGGACACAGCCTTTAGCTGCAAATTGAGTTTTTAGTTACAAAGGATGGGGAAGGGAAACCAGCCAGTGAAACCCAGCAGGTACTGAAAAGTCCGCATGTCCAGCCTGTCCTATCAAGGACCTGGCTGTGGCCCTGGGATGTCTTGCTCTTGACGAGGCATAGGGGTGGATAAGAGGGGATTCTTTGGAGTCAAGCCCTGTGGGTTTAAATCCTGACTCTGCCACTTACCGTGTAGTATTGGGACAGGTTGCCTTAAACCTCTTTGTTTTAGTCTCCCAGTATCGAAAAAGGCGTTATGTAATAGTACCTATCTTTCATGGTCATTGTATAAAGAAGTACAACCATAGGGTTAAGGAAACAGACCCTGGTGCTAGATTTTCTGTCTCTGCCACCCACTTACTGGCGATGTGACCTTGGACAAGTTAACGAACCTCACTGGGCCTCATTTTCCCTATCTAAGTGTGCATGATAATAGTTTCCACCACCGAGGAAGAGATGAGTTAATGCATGTTCACGGCTTAAAATGGGACCTGGCTCCAAACTAAGTGCTCAGATCATGTCCAAGGCCATTTTCCTCAAGTGCCCCCTTGTACACAGGTCTGAAGCAAGCATACCTTGTCAAAACGCCCTTTTGCTCTGTGCCACTCACAGAGGAAAGAGGACAGGAGGCTTCTGAAAACTAAAAGAAATGCAAGCATCTATAGTGTAGACCTGGCAAAAGCCATCTCTCTTCTCCAAGCCTGTTTCCCATTTGTGAGTGGTGAAAATAATAGTACATCCTTTTCTGAGTAGTGGTGGAGATTGGATAAGATACTATACCCTGGCAGTGTGTCTGGCATGTGGGGAGAGCACCATCAATGCCCATTTCCCTCCCTGTGCCCTGAAACCACAAAGTGCCTAAACCCAGGTGTCAGCAATTACAGCCCCGACCTTGACAAGAGGGGCTTCTTCACAGGTGGGGGGCGGGGGGGCGTCTCGCTGTCAGCCCAGCAGGCGCAGCGTTGGGATGGTACAGACCTGAGCTCAGTGTATGAGCCTACGCTCCACCCCACACCTGCTCACCGTGTGACCTTGGCAAGTCCTTGGACATCTCACACCTCAGGGTCCTCTCCTTCCAACTGGCATCTGAGTCTCTATCTTGCAGTCCCATGAAGTTAACACAATATAATGAATGGAAAAGTACTTTAGAAACCTTAACGCACATGTGAAAGGCAGCATAGCGAGACTTGATATCTCAGCTCTGCCACTTACTTGCCCTGTGGCCTTGGGACAAGTGACAAAAGTTGTCTGTGCCTCATTTTCCTTCTCTGAAAAATAAGGAGAGTCGTGTACCTGCACCATCAGGCTGGAGTTAAGAGTAAGAATTAATATTCATAACACATTGAGAACAGTGCCTGGCACACGGTAAGCACTATTAAGTGTTAGCTATTATTATTATTAATGAGCTATACAAAGGCTATTTATTATCATCACTAAACAGTTACTGAATAGACATTCGTCAGGACTCCTGGCAGATTTTCTTGGGAGAGGGTTCCCTGGACCCCCTTCTGTGAGTTCTCGGTACTTCTCTGTACCATATAGAAAACCACGAGGACTGTAAGAATGTGTGCACTTATTTCTCTCCCCATGCCCCCCACCCCGCCCTTTGGAATAGATGCTCCTTGAGAGCTGGGGCTAAGGTTTTGTAGATGTGATGGCCTGGAGGACAGCAGGCTTTGAATAAGCATTTGCTGGACTGAGCACCGAATCCACGCAGGGCCCTGGGGGGCTCCAGAGTTGCAGAAGTCTTGATGACTCCCGCCAGAAGGATGCCCAGGCTGTAGGAGTGAGCTGCAAGCTATGTTCTCAAGCCGCTCCCTCTAGAATAACCTTCTCCATGGTTCCCCAGCTCAGGTGCCACTGACTATCAGAACCTATCACCTGACCTCCCTGGGAATCCCTGTCAGCCGCTTGCAGAGAACCATAGGATGTCCAAGCTGGAAGGGCCCTTGGAGACCAGCGGCCAGCTTTCTCACTGCATAGATGGGAGGACTGAGGGCCAGAGAAGGCAAGTGCCCAAAGCAGGGACCGTAACCTGTGTCTTCTAACTCCCTGGGCTCCTCTGATGGGAAAGGCAGGCGACCAGAAATTCATACAGCCAGCCTTGATCAGCACGTTGTGAGCAAACCCAGCCATGCATTCCGCCACTCCCGGCATTCCGCGTTTCATTGTGCTTTGCTCTATCGCGCTTCACAGATGCTGCAGTTTTTATGAACTGAAGTGTCGTGGCCCCATTGCACTGTCAGGTGATGGTTAGCATGTTTTAGCAATGAAGTATTTTCAAATTAAAGTATGTACATTGTTTTTTAGACATAATGCCATGGCACACTTAATAGACTACGGTATAGTGTAAACATAACTTTTATATGCGCTGGAAAACCAAAACGTTCATCTAGCTCACGTTAGCGGGATATTCACTTTACTGCATTGTTCTGGAACCGAAGCCGCAATGTCTCTGGGGTCTGCTTGTATTGCTATTTCAGAACTGTTCTTTTTTTTTTAATTGTATTGAAGTGTAGCTGATTTACAATTTGTTAACTTCTGCTGTACAGCAAAGTGACTCAGTTATACATCTATATATATTCCTTTTCATATTGTTTTCCATTCTGGTTTATCACAGGATATTGAATATAGTTCCCTGGATTTCAGTACTATTCTTGAGCAAAAACCGAGCATAAGCCTCTCAGGGTTTACCCACTTCCTCTGTTGGTCTGGATGCTTCTTTGTGTCTCCATAGGACAGGGGTGGTGTGGTGAGTGGAGAGAGCGTGGGGTTAGAGTCAGACACACCTGTGTTTGCACCCCAGCTCTACTCCTGGAAAGCTGAGTGACCTGGGAAAAACACTTGTGGTCCTAAAACCTGTTTCCTCTTCTGCAAAATTAGGCTAATGATAGCAGGCTCATAGGGTTGTCGGCTTCAGCAAAGTAGACTAGCGAAGACACCTCGTGTAGTGCCTGGCCTGCAGTAGGTGCTCAGAGCCTTTGAATTTCCTTTCTCGTGTCTTCAGTAGGAGTGTGTTGAACCTGCACAGATGGCTGGCATGTGGGGAGAATGGCCTGTTGGCATTTCACTGGAACTCAAGCCAAAATGAAACAACATAACCAGACATTTTATTACATTCCAAAAATATTTACCAAGCATTGAATAGTGAGTGAGCATAGTCATAATACCTAAACTTTTATAACAATGGACATTTTACCCTGTACCAGGCACTATGTAACGGACATTAAATGTCTAACTTTTTATTTCCCCCACAGGCATTCTATCGAGTAGATATAATTAGGCTCATTTCACACTGAGAATATTGAGACTCCAAGTGTTAATGAAGTGACTAATATTACACAGCTAGTTAAATGGCAACACCAGGTGGGGTTCCTGCCTGACCCCAAAGTGCACACGGGGTGTCTTCCTCCCCTGTGCTGGGCACTGGGGCGGTGCTGACAGGCGGAAGCTGTGTGTGTTACATTCTCTGCCCTGAAATAGCACGTAGGCTCAGAGGGAGACAGTCTGTGAACCAGAAACCATCCCACCTGGCAGAACAAAGTTTGTACCAGAAGAATAATTAATGTGGGAGAGAAGGAAAAATGATTCTTGCTGACTCCAGGCATCTAAAGGAAGTCAGAACTTCTACACAGGGATTTCTCATGGCACCAGGTGTTCCTAAAAACACCCAGAAGGCCGTTATTTATTATCAGGTCCATTGTAAAATGGGGAAACCAAGATCAGAAAGGTGTGGTGACTTGCCCGAAGTCACATAGCTAGGAAGTAGCAGCGTCTGGATTAGACTTCCTTTCTTTCTGTCTCCTCGGCATCCTTCTGCTTCTTGAGCTCGTGAAGGGATCCACAGAGGGGGGCTGTGTGAGCTGTAACTTAGAGGATACATACTGTTCTTCAGAAAGAGGAGGGCAGGCCCGGATGAGGGCAGAGCATGGACAGAGGTACTGAGGTCGGACCCTGCCTACAACAGGCAGTGTTGGGCATTGGCCCAGGTGGTTTCCAGATGCGGGTGGAAGGACAGATGAGGCAGGGTGGTGCTTTGGGCAGCGTGCCTGGGAGCTTTCCTCGGGACTGAGGCAGGCGGGCTCTGCCTTCTCCACTTGGGTCCGAGGCCCTCTGGTGGTGCCGGCAGCTGCAGACAGACACTACGCAGGACTATTATTGATCCCTGGAATCCCTCTTTGCATGCCAGCACCCTCCCTCCGTGTCAGCTTTGCAGCCCAGCACAGATTGAGCGGCAGCTGAATTGACATGAGTTGAATAAAACTCCCAGTAATTATGGGCTCTCGACCGGCCCGGTTGTCCAAATCAATGTCAGCAGTAATAGACAGGCCCTGTTGACAGATTGAGGCTGAGCGGGAGGGGGCGGGGGACGGGGAGCTTTCCCCACTCACTCCCATTCCTGGCGGTGCTCCAGAGGCCTCCTGGGATAAGGAGCAGCAGGCTCACGCAGTCGCTAATCAACGGGGCGGTTCTTACTAAAGGACTCAGCGCATGGGATGCTCACTAACCTCGCCAGCAAAATGGGTGTATCTCAGAGGCGCCTCTGAGTTTTGTTGTGGGGATTTGTAGAAATAGCACATGGGAAATATGCAGCCCATGGGAGGTGCTCGATAAATAGCCATTTCATTTCCTTCCTTGCTTCCTTCCCTTCCTCTTCCCAGGATTCTGTATCTGATCTGTGCACCCAAGACTATCCTGCCAGCATCCTCTCTGAGTCCCCTGGTTAACTCATCATAGGGACCTTCCCATAAGGTGCTCAGAATCCTTGTGTAGCCCAAGCCAGTCTGAACCGCTTGTGACATCACAGGCAGGCCGCCTCCATGTGGATCAGGGGAAAGAGCACCTCACTGACAATTTAGGGAATCTTCAGTGGTGGGCACAGCCTGCCTCTCCCTTGCTGTGTGAGCTTAGGCAAATCACTTGGCCTCTCTGGGCTTTAGTTTCCTCATCTGAAGAGTGAATAGGATGATATTGGTCCTACCTTAGCGTTGATGGGAAAAGCAAAAGCTGCCTGTGGTGGTGTTCTCCCTCCTCTCCACATGTAATGGGTCTCCTTCCATTGCTTTCAGAATGTATTTCCTATCTGGGGGAAAGTAATACGCTATCCACAACAGGAGTTACCGCTTTTTGAGCACCTGCCATTGTGGCAGGTCTGGGGCAGGTACCTGATCTAGTTTGGTTCTCTCACAAGCCCAGAGAGGTAGGAGTGACTCTTTCCAGTGGAGAGATGTGGAAACCAAGGCTCAGGGAATCCAGGGCACACAGCAAGGAAGTGGTTTGGCCGGATTTCACTCGCAGCTGTGGGGATGCTTTGTAGCTGCCAGCGTGCTCAGCCTTTCATTCACGCCTAAGCTCACAGTTGCCGTTGTCTCATTTAATCTTGACCGTGATCTTATGGGGCAGTGCTACTGTTAGGAAGCAGCGCTCTTCCCAGGAGGTGGTACTATCATTCCGCTTCCATTGGCAATGAGAGAGAAAGCAAATGCTTACGGAGCCCTTGGAGGAGGACAAAGCTTTGCCCATGGTTAGGCAGGTTTAGAGGCATCCTTGTGATTTCTTAAAGTGCGCTCCCTCAATCAAAGGAAATTCTCCATTTTCTTCTGAAATACTTTAGACCTAGTTCTCCCCTTTTCAAGATCCATAGTTGCTTTGGTACAAACCCAAGCACCTCGGAGCTAAAAGGCTTCTCCAACTTCCTATTGCCCAATTCCTTCATTTTACAGCAGAGGAAACAGACTCAGAGGGTGGGATGTGCTTGCCTGAAGCCATCCAGCGAGTCAGAGACCGACGCCAGGCAGAACTGGAACTCAGCGCTCTGGAGAGCCTTTCCCATGCATCTATAGAGGGCTGGCTAGGATCTCGCTTCTTATCTCCAGCATCCCATCTGCCTCCCGCTTCCACTTTGAGGACAGGCTCAGAGAAGCCTCGATGAGCTCAAGGTGACAGCCAGTACGAGGCTGGGTCTAAGCTGGAGCTCTTTCCATTACCCCATGCTGCCTGTCAGGCCCCAGGTTGTAGAGGAGAGTAGAAGTACCACATTCCTGTCTCCCAGGGCCCAGGGAGGGGCAGGGCTCATCCTCCAGCACCACTGGGAAACCCCCCAGGCTTATTCACTACATGAGTCAATCCGGCCCCAGGAAAAGTTATTCTGTTTTGCAAGTTGGTTGTTTTTCCTTCTGCTTAGAACAGCTGGTCCACCTTCTAGACTTGGGGGGTGGGGTGGTAGAACAGCTCATTACAAATTTTGTGCTGGGAGCAATTTGCATTCCATAATTAATGAACATTAAAATGCATAATTACAAACAGAAACAAATGGCTTGGTGCTGATGAAAAGTCAGGCTGGGAAGGAGCCAGAGGCACAGGGGATGGAGGAGGAGGCTGGAGAGAGCCTGGCAGGGCCAGCCTGTGCTGGAAACAGCTGGGAATCCCCCAGTTGCCTCCCCTCCACCTGCTAAGATCCTTAAGGCTTTAAGCCTTAGGGATCCAGGCCCAGGGTCTTCCTGTGGGTTCTCTTCTGAGATGGGGCAGAATGGGGGCTGCGAAGCTCCGGAGCCCAGCTGATCTGAGTTAGACCCCAAGCTCTCTCACCTACTTACTATAAAGCCTGAGGCAAAGGAGAAACACTCCAGGGATTGGGGTTATTCTCAGTTGGACCTGCCCCCTTTCTCCTACCCACTCCTTGTCCCCCAGAGCCCACCTCCCAAGGCTTCTTGTGTGAGCTCTAAGAAAGTACTTGGAGATAACTGAATTCACTTACTTCAGTAATCTCTTCAAAGTAGCAAGTCGAATCACTTATTCCTCTGCCAACAACCCTCCAGTGCCTTCCAGTTATACTTGAATAAACTTGAGATGCCTTCTCATGACAGAAGCCCGGGGTCAGTAACTTTTTTGTATAAAGGACCACATAGTAAAGATTTTAGGCTTTGCAAGTCACACGTGGTCCTTTTGTGTGTGTGTGTCTCATATTCTTCTTTAAAAATCAAACAAAACAAACAAACAAAACAACTTTAAAAATGTAAAGGAACATTTTTAGCTCTGGGGCTGTGCAAAAATAGGCTGTGGGGGGGAGTGGAGTTCTTTTCTCTGTTCCACTAAAAACAACTAAAAACTCTGGAGGTTATATATAAAACAAACTGTGAGAAGTGGAGAGAAGAGAAGGCGGCAGACCAGTTAGGGATTTTGAGACACGAGGAAGGACATGGTGGTCATTCCCTGGGTTTTCTTTTTGCCTCATAGGTCCCAAACTTGGAGCTCAAGGAGACAGCAACTCAGAAAGGCTGATAGATAACGACACAAACAAGCGAACAAAAAGAAAAAAAAAAAAAACCTGCTTTCTTAAGGCAAAGTATCAGGAAAAGGGCAGCTGACCGAGATAGAAAATTTTAGGTGCTAACCATTCTATTCAGGCCAAACATCACAGAAAATTATAATAATACTGACAAGGATAACAACATGCCTCCTCCCCCACCCATGCTAATAAAGGCCAAGGAGGGAACTAGATGCCGTCCTTGGCAGGCTGTACTGAGACCATCTGCCAACCCAGTTCCCTCTCCCTGCTGGAGTGGTGTCAGACAAGGTCAAGTAAGGAGCCAGGACTTTAATCCCCACTGAGAGGTAATGAGCAGCCCTCCTCCCCCCATCCAAGGTCCATCCAGTGTCAGTGGAGACTAAATAAAGAGCCTGCACTTCACCCCAACCTTCAGTAATAGGGTACTCTTCCCCTCCCTGCTGAGGTATTGCCAGAGGAGGCCTAGTAGAAAGTCAGGACCATTGACCATTGATCAGTAGTGATGAAACCAACCCCCACCCCGTCCAGATGGTGTCAGTGGGGAACAGTAACTCAGCACACCTAACCATTCCCATCCAGGAAACTATCAGTGGAGTCCCAATAGGGAGTCAGCTTCCCACCACCCCCCAGCAGTAATGAGGACCCTTCCCTCTTGGGTATCAGTGGAGGCCAAGTGGGGAAACTGGGATTCTGCCTCCCCCTGACAATAACAAGGTGTGTCTCCCCTTTCACCTGCTGGAGCAGTGTCAGAAAAAGCCAAATTTTAAAATATATATTTAAGATTCAGAATTTTAAAAATAATATAATGTCCCAAATATCTAGGTTTCCATTGGGAATCACTTGTCATACCAAGAACCAGGGAGATCTCAAACAGAACGAAAAGAGACAACCAGTAAATGCCGCTACCAAGATAACAGAGATATTAGAATTATCTGACAAATATGTTGCAATAGCCATCATAAAGATGCTTAGGCAAGCAATTATACGCACAAATGGAAAAGAAAAATCTCAGCAAAGAAGTAAAAGATATAAAGGAGAAGCAAATGGAAATTATGTAACTGAAAAATACAATAATTGATTTACAAGATGCAGTGGATTGACTCACCAGCAGAATGGAGAGGACAAGGAAATAATCAATGAACTGAAAGATAGAACAGTAGAAATTACCCACTCTGAACATCAAGAGAAAATAGATTGGAAAAGAAAATGAACACAGTCTCATGGGCCTGTGGGACTGTGAAAAAAGATCTAACATTTGTGTCATTGGGGGCCCAGAAGAAGAGAAGAAAGAGAGCAGGACTAAAAAAGTACTCAAAGAAATTATGGCTACAGACTTCTAATTTAGCAAAATGACTCATTCTACAGATTCAAAAAGCTGAGCAAACTCAAGGATAAACACAAAGAAATCCACACCAACACATCATAGTCAAATTTCTGAAAATATCTTTAGCTTTTCAAAAGAAAAAATCTTATTAACAAGGAGAGAGAAATGACATCTATAGGGGAAACACAGTTTGAATGATGGTGGAATTCTCATAAGAAATCATGGAGGCCAGAAGGAAGTGGCACAACATTTTTCAAGTGCTAAATGAAAAAGAGCTGTCAATGCAGAATCATATGTCCAATAAAATATCCTTTAGAAATGAAGGAGAAATGAAGACATTCTCAGATGAAGGAAAACTAAGAGACTTAGTCTAAATAAATGGCTAATGAAAGTTACCAAACAAAAAGGAAGTCATAAAAGAAGGGATCTTGGAACACTGGGAAGGAAGAAAACACAGTTAGCAAAACTATAGGTAAATGCATTAGACCTTCCTTCTCCTCTTCATTGTGTTTGATGGTTAAAGCCAAAATGATAGCAGTGTCTGATGTGATTCTGAATACAGTCCACCCAATATCCCTAGGTTTCATATCCACGGATTACACCAACCTCTGATGTAAATTTCCCAGCTGGTTGAATTTGTGGATGGGAAACCTGCAGTTGTGGAGGGCTGAGTGTATTTATTGCACCAGGCCATATGAGGGACTTGAGCATCGGTGGAGGTTGGTATCTGTGTGGACTCCTGGAACCAATCTGCTATGGATACCAAGGGACAACTGTATATTTAGAGGAATATTTAAGAAAATTACGTTATAAATGGGAGAGGATAAAGGGACATAAAGAGAAGTAAGCTTTCTTTTTAAAAAAAATTATTTATTTTTATTTTTGGCTGTGTTGGGTCTTCGTTGCTGCATGCAAGCTTTCTGTAGTTGCGGTGAGCAGGGGCTATTCTTCGTTGCCGTGCACGGGTTTCTCATTGCGGTGGCTTCTCTTGTTGCGGAGCATGGGCTCTAGGTGCGTGGGCTTCAGCAGTTGTGGCATGCAGGCTCAGTGGTAGTGGCTCACGGGCTCTAGAGTGCAGGCTCGGTAGTTGTGGCACATGGGCTCAGTTGCTCTGCGGCATGTGGGATCTTCCCAGACCAGGGCTCGAACCCGTGTCCCCTTCATTGGCAGGCAGATTCTTAACCACTGCGCCACCAGGGAAGTCCCAAGAGAAGTAAGCTTTCTACACATCACTTAAACTGGTAAAATAATGGCACCAGTACACTATGGTAAGTTATGCATACTAAAACGACCACTAAAAACTTTACAAAGAGATGTACCCCCAAAATATTATAGATAAATTAAAAAGAATTTCTAAAAAATGTTCAAGTAACCCACAGGAAGGTAAGGCAAGGAAAGCAGAGAAATGAAAAGCAGAGATGAGAAAACAGAAAGTAAACCAGTGGACTTAAGTTCTAAGCTATCAATAATCACATTAAATGTAAGTGATCTAAATACACAAATTAAAGACAGAAATTGGCAGAGTGGGTTAAAAATCATGACCCAAATATATGCTCTCTACAAGACATTCACTTCACATATAATGATTTAGGCAGGTTGAAAGTAAACAGATCAGAGAAGACATATACATAGCAAACAAAAGCTGGAGCAGCTGTATTAATATCATATAAAGTAGGCCTTAGAGCAAAGAAGGTTATCAGAGAAGGACACTGTATAATAATGAAAGGGCTGCCCACCAGGAAGACATAGAAATCATAGATATTTATGCATCAGACAACAGAGCTGCAAAATGTATGAAGCAAAAACTAATTGAACTGAAAGGAAAAGTAGACTAATCCGCAGTTATAGTTGGATCCTTCCACACCCCTCCCCCCACAACTGATACAACACTTAGACAGGAAGTTAGCAATGGTATAGATTAGGTTAGTAACACCTCCAACCAAAAGGATCTAGTTAACATTTATAGAACACTCTGCACAGCAACAACAGAATGCTCATTCTTTTTAAGTACCTATGGGACATGTGCTGAGATGGACCATATTCTGGACCTTGGTAAAAGGCTCAACATATATAAAGAATTTAAATCATACAGAGTGTGTTCTCCAGCCACCACAGAATCAAACTAGAAAGCAATAACAGATGACAGAAAAATCTCTAAATACTTGGAAACTACACAACACATTTCTAAATAATGCATGGGTTGAGAGGAAGTCTCAAGGGCGATTGAAAATACATTGAACTGAATGAAATAAAAATACAGTATATCAAAATTTATGGGACACAGCTCGCACAGTAATACATCTTTTCCTCAAAGTAAAAGTCTTTATATTTAATGAGGAGGAAATTTATAGCCATAAATGCATACATTAGATAAGAAGTTTCAAATTAATAATCTAAGTTCCCCACCTCGAGAACCTACAAAAAGGAGAACAAAAGAAGCTCAAAGCAAACAGAAGAAAGGAAATCAATGCAATTGAAAACAGAAAAATAGATAAAGTCAATGAAACCAAAAAAAAAAAAAAAAGAAGATTCTTTGAAAATGTCAAGAAAATTGAAAAAAGATAAACAAAACAGCAAGACTTTTAAAGAAAAGAAGAGGAAAGACACAAGTTACCAATATCAGGAATGAGACGGATAATATCACTACAGACCCTGCAGATGTCAAAAGGATTAATAAAGGAATGTTACAAATAGCTATACACACATATATTTGACAACCTAGATTAAATGGATCAATTCCTTGAAAAATGCAAAATATCACGTCACCCAATATGAAATAGATATTTGAATAGCCCTATAACTACTAAGAAAATTGAAATTGTAACTTAAAAACTCCCCCAAAAGAAATCTCTAAGCTTGAGTAGTTTCACTGGAGATGTAAACCTCAGTGTAAGTCTCACGCTTCATACAAAAATTAACTTGAAGTGTATCACAGAATTAACTGTAAAACATAAAGCTATAACACTTCTAGAACACACACATACACACACACGAGAAAATATTTGAGATTTGAGCTTGGCAAAGAGTTCTTAGATTCCAAGATATAGATTTTATGATACATAAAAGAGAAAATAACTTGGATTTCATCAAAATTAGAAACATTTGCTCTGTGAAAGCTCAGTTGAAAAAGATGAGAAGACAAATTACAGAGTGGGAGAGAAAATATTTGCAAACTGCATATTTGACAAAAGTCTAGTGTCTAGACTATATAAAGAACTTCCAAACCTTAACAATTAAAAACAAACAATCCAATTAGAAAATGAAAAAAAGACACTGAGAGACATCTCACTGAAAACGATATAAAGGTGGAAAATAAACACAAAAGATGTTCAGCATCGTTAACGATTAGAGACATACAAATTAAAACCACAGTGGATGGGCTTCCCTGATGGCACAGTGGTTAGGAATCCGCCTGCCAATGCAGGGGACACCGGTTCGAGCCCTGGTCCGGGAAGATCCCACGTGCCGCAGAGCAACTAAGCCCGTACGCCACACCTGCGCTCTAGAGCCTGCACTGTAGAGCCTGCGTGCCACAACTACCAAAGCCCGCGCGCCTAGAGCCTGTGCTCCGCAACAAGAGAAACTGCCGCGGTGAGAAGTCTGCACACCTCAACGAAGAGTAGCCCCCACTTGACGCAACTAAAGAAAGCCCACGCACAGCAACGAGGACCCACCACAGCCAAAAATAAATGAATGAATGAGTGAAAAAACACAGTGGAGGTATTATTACACACCTGTCAGGATGTGTAAATAAAATGAAAAATATTGACGACATCAAATGCTGATGAGGATGTGGAGAAACTGGATCGCTCATGTTTTGCTGGTGGGGATTTAAAATAGTACAACCGCCCTGAAAACGTTTGGCAGCTTCCTAAAAATATTAAACATGTAACGACCGTACAACCCGGAAATTATACTCCATGGCTTTTTTTTTTCCCCAGAGACATGAAAATGTATGTCCACACAAAAACTTGCACACTCACGTTTGTAGCAACATTATTCATAATAGCCAAGAACTGGAAACAACCCACATGTCCTTCATCAGGCAAACAGTTAAACTATATAAAAGGAGCTAAATATTGATACATGAAGACACCTGGATGAATATGAGAATTATGCTAAGTGAAAAAAACCCTAACAGGTCACAAACTGTATGGTTTTATTTATGTAACATTCTTGAAATGACAACATTATAGAAATGGAGAGCATATTAGTGGTTGCCAAGTATTAAGGAAGGGAGTCAAGTGAGCAGTGAGTATGGCTTTAAAAAGGCAAGAAGAGGAATCTATGTAGTGATGGAAACGTTTTGTATCTTGATTATCAATGTATATACCCTGGTTGTCATATTTTGATATAGTTTTGCAAGATATTACTATTGAGGAAAACTGGTAACACTCTGGATCTCTCTGTATTGTATTATTTCTTACAGTTGCATGTGAATCTATTATAAGCATCTCAAAATAGTAATATATATATAACTAAAAAAAAAAAAAAAGCACAGGCCTCTAACTGGATTTGGCCTGCAGGCCATAGTGTGCCAACTTCTTGGCTTAAGTGATTTGGTCACTTTCTACGTCTCACCCCTTGCCTTGTGCCAACATTGCTTCCCCCTGTCTCACAGAGCTTCAGCTGCATTGGCTTCCTCTGTTCCATGGACAGGCCAACACTGTTCCTGCCTCAGGACTTTGATACGTGCTGTTCCTTCTTGGGTAACTCTTCCCACTTATACTCACCTGGGAGATTCCACTTATTGTTCAGGCTTAGTTCAAGTGCTGAATGTATGCCTCCTTTATCCCCGTTCACTTTTTATCATGTTGCACTTTTGTTGTACCTTTTTACTCTATGAAATAATCATTTTACTTCTTGTTAATTATTTGTCTTCTCCCTAGAATTTAAGCCCCATGAGAGCAGGGTCTTGCTTGTCTTCTTTACTCCTGCATGTCCAGCACCCAGCATCTTTGCTTAGCACTGAGTAGATGTTCAATATACATTTGTTAAATGGTCCAAAGAAGGACTCATATGGATGAGAAAGAAAAGATAAATGGATAGTGCCAGTTAGGTTTTATGGGAGGTAATGGGTTCATTCATTTATCATTTGTTCCACTTACCCATTCATTTATCCTTCATTTATTGAGTGCCTATTGTGTGCCAGGTTCTGAGCCAGATTCTTGGGGGGTTTTTTGTTTTTTGTTTTTGCGGTACACAGGCCTCTCACTTGTGGCCTCTCCCGTTGCGGAGCACAGGCTCCAGATGCGCAGGCTCAGCAGCCATAGCTCACGGACCCAGCCGCTCCGCGGCATGTGGGATCTTCCCGGACCCGGGCACAAACCCGCGTCCCCCGCATCGGCAGGCGGACTCTCAACCACTGTGCCACCAGGGAAGCCCCAGAGCCAGATTCTTTAGGTTGTTTTCTCATAGGGTCACCAGAAATGCCTCCCAGAGAGGCATTCTTATTTCCGTCTTACAGATGAGAAGCCTGAGGCTGTCTTTGAGGTGAAGCACTTGCCTAGATGCTCAGTGTCAAAGGCCTGTGTGCAATTCAAGACTAACATCAGTCCTACTGGTCCCGTCTTCAAGGTGTTGCCTCCATTTAAGGAAGAAAAGCTGAGGCCCAATTAGGTTCAAGGTCACCGGGCGGGTGACTGGTGTACCTGAGAAGAGTTCTGATCTTCCTCTCTCTAGTACACCAGAATCTCCGTTTTGCCCCAATGACATTCATCTCTTTCCTCTAAGAAGATATCCCCGACCCAAGCCTGCCTACTCCAATATTCCCCAATCACATTTGCAGAATTTCCATTTTCCCATTCAAGTTATACTGTGCTTCTTCATGTTTGCTTTGTAACTAGTGCTCTGTCTGACGGATACATGTATTTCTCATTTCTCAAACTAGATCCTAAGCTTCTTAATCATACCCAGAACGGCAGCTACCATTTGCCAAACACTGTGCGAAGCACTTGTTACATTTATCTCACTGTATTAGTTATCTTTTGCTGTGTAACAGATTATCCCCAAATTGGGCATCTTAAAACAAAAAGCATTTATTATCTCACACCATTTTTTTTTTTTCTTTTTTGCGGTACGCGGGCCTCTCACTGTTGTGGCCTCTCCCGTTGCGGAGCACAGGCTCCGGACGCGCAGGCTCAATGGCCATGGCTCAGGGGCCCAGCCGCTCCGCAGCATGTGGGATCTTCCCGGACCGGAGCAAGAACCCGTGTCCCCTACATCGGCAGGTGGACTCTCAACCACTGCGCCACCAGGGAAGACCCTCACACCATTTTTAAGGATTAGAAATTTAGGAGTGGCTTAGCAAACTGGGTGGTTTAAGAAAATAGAAATGTATTTTCTCAAGGTTCTGGAGGCCAGAAATCTGAAATCAAGATTGTCAACAGGGTCTTCCTCCCTCAAAGGGCTCCAGGGGAGAAAGCATCCTTGTCTCTCCAGCTTCTGGTGGCTGCAGCACTTGGTGACTTGTGGCCACATCGCTCCAATCTGCGCTCTATCCCCATGTGGTCCTTTGCATGTGTGTAATCTCTCTGTGCCTCTTTTTTATAAGGACATTTGTGACAGCATTTAGAGCTACCTAGATAGATAATCCCCATTAGTCTCCTCATCTCAAGAGCTTTAATATAATTACATCTGCAAAATAACGTTACCATAGAAGGTAACATTCACAGGTTCCGAGGGTTAAGATGGGGACGTATCTTTGGGAGCCATTATTAGCCCTGCCACACCACCTCATAGGTTTGCCATAAGGATTAACTATGTTAAATTAGATACAGTGTTTAGATTATGCCTGGAATATAGAACATATTGTTTTAAAGAATAAAAGTGGTAGGGAATCAGTGGGGGGTGGAAAGAACTGTGAGTAATACCCCGCCCCAGATATCTCCTGTTACCTGGTGAGAAGGTCAGCCCTTCCTTCCAGCACTCACCCCTACATCTCTGCAGACAGATGACCCAGCCCCAGGTACCAGCTCACAGCTCCCAATGACCCCATGACTAGGTGCCTTTCTGTCTGACAGTGAATGTTCTGAGACAAGCAGGGGCCTCCTCTAAACTTGTATTAATATGTACAGCACTTCACTCCCATAGAAAATTGATTTTTCTTTTTAAGCACAAAATGTAGCCAGTTTTATAACCTTTCTGCAGCTTGACAAAGGCCATTTATAACCAACTCTCTCTGTCACCCTTCCTGGCGCCAGTCTCAAATGTCTTGAAGAACTCTCTCGTGCATCTGTAATTATGAATTCTTCTTAGGCAAAATTTAATTTCTAAGAGAGATGACCTTTTTTGGTTATTGTGGTTTTTGTAAATTAATTTTGAGGTGTGTGTTTTGTTATTGATGTTGTTCAGGATGACGGCTTGGGGAGGGGACGAGGGAGCTGGTTGGGAGGAGAGGAACGTTGGGAGGGCGTTTTAATCAGCGATGTCCAGTGATAGATGAGGAGGGCCGGGCTCTGGGTGTTAATCTTGGTGGACAGGAAATGTCAGCAGGGTGACTGAAATTAAAACCTAGTACCTCATTTTCTCTCCCAAACGCAGGAGAATTGGAACTTCTTCTCCATCTGCTGGACTGGAGATGAACTCAGCCTCATCAAATGATGGGAAACTAAATTAAATAACTAGGTGGTTCTACCGAGGGTATAAGAGCTTCCATTTACGGAGCACTTAGCAGGTACACCCTTAGCTGGGCACACCAGAAGAGCATTCGACTGAGGTCACTCAAGGTTGGAATTGTTGAGCTTTTAAGGGACCAGAGGGCAACCCGTTTGGTTACCTGGAGGAAAGTTCACATGGCCTGGCAGAGGGTTTGATATCATCTGCAGAGGACCTTGGCTGTCAGCTTTAGGAAGATTCGCTTTGTTGTTGTTTAGAATTCATTTATTTATTTAAGCTGGGGAGTGATGCTACTTAGAAATATCACTCTGGAGACCATTAGGAGGATGGTATACAGCAGGCCAGACTGCAGGCCAGCAGACTGTGTAGGAGGCCTTTGTGAAGATGCAGGAGTCTCATTTAGGACTTCAGGTACTAGGATGGAGAAGAGGTGACACATTCAAGACAGGAAGGAAGAGAACTCACATTTGATGAGTACCAAATTTCATGCCAAATTCTGAAGTAAGTTATGCAGCCCCTGTGGTCCAGCTTAAGCTTGACAACAAATCCACAGATGCAGGTGCTAGGCTCGTTTAACAGATAAGGAAGTTGAAGCTCAGAGAGGGTGAGTAACTTGCCCCAGATCACACAGGGAGAAGGGAAAGATCTGGAACTTAAACTCATATTGGTAAAAGCTCTTTAAAATATATCTGGCCGCCTCCCATGGTGACCCTATTGGACAATAATAATAAACACAATAATGATGATGATCCCAGCGGTATTAGTATTCATAGCAGCTCACTTTTGCTGTGTGGTTGCCGTACGAGCCACAGAGTTCTAAGTACTTTGCACACACTATCTCCCTTCATTCTCATAATTTTACAAGATAGATATCGACAAAAGCTCCATTTTACAGGTGGGCACACTGAGGTTCAGAGAGGTAAAGGAATTTATCCAAGGCCACACAGCTATTAGGTGGTCAAATGAGACTTTGAACCTGTCTCTACAGTCCCGACACCTGCCCCTTTTCAGAAGGTGGGAGGAGAGGGCGTGATGAGACCCTCCACTTCTTCAGCTGTAACCACCCTGTTGCTGTCTCTCTGAGCAGTGCCCTGAGGAGCTGAGGCCCATGAAGGACGGCTCCGGCTGCTATGATCACTCCAAAGGCATCGACTGCTCTGATGGCTTCAACGGTGGCTGCGAGCAGCTGTGCCTGCAGCAAACACTGCCTTTGCCCTACGATGCCACCTCCAGCACCATCTTCATGTTCTGCGGGTGAGTCTCTGTCCCCGAGGCCCGGCCTCTCCCTTCACAGCAGTGGGAGGGATGCAGGAAAAAGATCAGGAACTACAGCCTGGCCCAGCTGGGACTGACCTTCAATGAAATGGCCTTTCTTCCTCTGCTTTTTCAGCCCAAGAGGAAAAAGGCAACAATATAACCTTTGGTTGGGGATTGAAAAGAAGAATGGAAGAAGAAAAATAAATAATTGATTAGTGGTTATGACAAATGGAATCCTTGCTCAGGCTACCTCCTAGGGTCAGGATTTTTTTCTGCAAAAGTCTCTTGCCCCTTCTGCATCACCCTGTAGCCACGGTCAGTGTATTTTGGAGACAAAAGCAGGCACCGTGAAGGTGTCCCTGAGAAACCAGCAGGTGTGGTGCTTAAGAACATGGGCTTAGCCTGGGCTTTCAACTTTCTTTCTGCAGGGATTAAGCAGTGCCAAGTTCAGAGGTTACCCCCTCTTTGTCCTAATGCCCCTATCAATAATGATAATTAATTGGGGGAGCTGAGGTGGAAAAGAAACAATGCAGGCAAAGCTCAGAGTTCTCGCTCATGCTAAGAAATCAGCTGAGTTTTAAACTTAGTATGAGACTGAAAGAGGGGGTCACGTTAGGACCAACTTGCTGGGTGACCTGGGACAAGTCACTGTCCCTCTCTGGGCTGCAGTTTGACGACTTGTGAAATGAGATCTTCGGACAACGACGCCTAATAGTTGTTCCAATTTATCTTGTTCTCCTTGTTGAAAAAGTCTGCAGTGGGAGTTACCTCTGCCATGGAGAGCTTCTAGCATAGCATTTGGTCCTCAGCAGTCACTCAAGAAAATGGCAGCCTTTTTTCTTCTCTTCGTTCCCTTTCTGATGATGCCTTCATATTAGAAAATTTGCTCATTTTTTGACATTCTGTGACTCAGAAAAATAATTCTTTGCTTGTGCAAGATGGTTGGTCATTGAAGGGTGCTCAGTGCTTTACTAAGATAGAAAAGCAGAATAAAGTGTAAACAAACTTTTCAGTCCTACGTATTACGAAAGAGGAGGTGGGGGAATGTGTATGGGTTTAATCTCAGTTTAACAGAAAATTAACTTTACCTGCATGGTTCTAGTCCATGGGGTCTGGTTTTCCTTCTGGGGCTTATTTCAGGGTCTCCCCACCCCAGCCCCAGTTACACTGGGTGCTGCAGGCGCCCTTGAGCAGTTGTTAAAGCAACTTGCCAGAGGCCCTAGATATGTATCAGTCAGATAAATAAGATATAAAGTATTGTATGCAGACGTGAACTTATAGGGTCTCTCCTCAGTTTAAGTGACTGCAGGGCGGTGTTGAGTAAATTATGCGTGGGCTTAAATCTGAGACTTGAATAGTAAATCAGCTGTGTTCTTATCATTGTTATTGCACTTGGGGGGAGAAGTGTCCTTCTGTTGCAAATTGTAGTAACAGCAGGGGCAACGGCAGTAATGGATTTTGACTTAGAAACTGTCACCACCGTTCATCCCTAGCCCACTGCAGCAGTCCAGGGGAATCAGTAGACTTGGGTTCTAATCCTAACTCTACCTCTAACTTTCTCTTTTTTTTTTTTTTTTTTTTGTTTTTTTT
>NW_020175018.1:3216246-3320486 GCF_003031525.2 Neophocaena asiaeorientalis asiaeorientalis | reverse complement strand
AGGCGGACTCTCAACCACTGCGCCACCAGGGAAGCCCCTCTAACTTTCTCTTAAACATCAGGCAGCTCTCAGGACCCCTGAACTTCAATTTCTCCATCTCTAAAATTTTAATAATATCTACATTAACATGCTGATGTTTGTGAAGATTGCAAAGTACATTTATTACTCCGTTCAGGTTAAGTAATGTGCCCAGGGTCACACGGCTGGTAATGTAGCTTACCACCTCGCTGTGTGACCTTAAGCAGGGTACTTAACATCTCTATGCCTCAGTTTTCTCATCTGTAGAAAAGATGGTAATAGCATCTCTCTATAGAGTTGCTATGAGGATTAAATGCATTACATTAATTACATCACAGTTTACATTAATATTTCTAAAGTCCTTTGGAACAGTGCCCTGCACAGAGTTAGCACTAGTTTGTATTTGTTAAATAAAATAGCTACAGTGAGTGATAGTAATGACAACAGCCCTCCACTTGCTCAGTGACCTGAGGTGCTCAACCTCTTAGTTTCCGGGTCTGTGAGACACGGACAAACTAACCTTCCCTACCCAGAAAGGTCTCTTAAAGTTTTAAGTTAGACTGAATTGGGAGAGGGTGCTATGAGCTGTTGAAGCTCGTCCAAATGCTGATAAACAGGACAAAAAAAACGAGAATAAAACTCAGGTCTCCTTAAACCAGCTGCAATGTCAACATGCTTTGAAAATTGTCTATTAAGGATGCAAATGAGAAGTTAGCCACACTTGTTAGAAGCAGTGTAAACAAAACCATTAGCAGGTACTTGTGTGAAAGTTGGTCTAGAGAAGTGGCAGGCTGCTGAATTAAACAAGGAAAACAAACCCTCCTCCAGGGGACTTTGTCCACTTGCTCAGAGCTCTGTGCCTTTTCTGAGAGTTTCCTGGGTAGCACAGGTTTAATAAACCTATTTGCAGGCAGGTTAATAATAGCAGCTAACACTTATTAAGCACTTCCTACATGCCATGTCTGTGCTAAGTACTTTGATGACATTAGCCCGTTGAATTCTCATACCAACTCTACAAGGGAGGTACTAGTATTATGATCTCGATTTACTGTCAAGAAAACCAGGCACAGAGGGGCTCAGTGACTTGCTCAAGGTCACACAGCTAAATAAATAGGGGCGTCGAGCTAGAAACCCAGTCCACGGGGCTCCAGTATTAGTCAAAACAGATCTGATATCACTCCTGGCCTCTGGCCACTCCCGGCCATGTGGTTTTTTTTTTTTTTTTTTTTTTTTTTTTTTTTTTTTTTTTTTTTTTTTTGCGGTACGCGGGCCTCTCACTGCCGTGGCCTCTCCCGCCGCGGAGCACAAGCTCCGGACGCGCAGGCCCAGCAGCCATGGCTCACGGGCCCAGCCGCTCCGCGGCACGCGGGATCCTCCCGGACCGGGGCACGAACGCGTGTCCCCTACATCGGCAGGCGGACTCTCAACCACTGCGCCACCAGGGAAGCCCGGCCATGTGGTTTTGAGCAAATCACTAAACATCTCTGAGACTCTTGTTTCATGTAGAATCAGATGTGATTGCAGCAGCATTGTGAGGGTTAATTGAAATCACATGTGCATAGAGGCCAGCACGTGTAAGCACTCACCAAATGGTGGCTATAATTAGTCTGATAGGTATAAAGCCATCTCATTTAATCCTCCAATGACTGAATTGTATGTCCTGTTTCCTGTTCTATCTCCAGCACATTAGAACAGTACCTGACACGTAGTAGGTGCTCAATTAATAATTGTGAAATTAAGTTCCTCAATTGACACAGCTAAGGAAGTTGTTCGCAGTCTGGCCTTTTCAGCTGTATTTCCAGTTACATCCCTATTCCTGAATTAGGCATCTTGGCTTCAGCTTCTGGAGTGTTCAGCATTGTTTCCTCTGCTTCTCCTCCTCTCTTCCCCCCACTACCCCCCATTTGTCCGTGGCCCTTTAGCTTGAATGCTCTGTTTCATCTTCAAGTCTTGGTATAGATCTTAACCTTCTTCAGCCAGTCTTCTCTGAGTCCCAAGAGAAGTCCAAAAGTGAGATGTGTAGTTACCGTGGAGCTGGGTATATAATGCCTTGCCCTTTCAAATGGATACCATTTAAATGTTGGCTTAATATTTATCAAATCTTAATATTTATAGGAAAGACTGTTTTTCTTGTCTTATGTTAGTTTGTTTTTTTTTTGTTTTTTCTTTTCTACCCATAGGGCCTTCTTACCAGGGAAGGGCCATTGACATTTTGTCTCCAATTCTAATTTATCCCAGTGAAATCTTGACACCTCTTGCAGACTGGACCGCTGGCTGGCTGTTCTGGTTGCCAGCCCTAGTCAGGTCAAGTTCCTCAAAACTGAGTAAAGCATCCTTTCTCTGGAGTTACACAGCCCCCCACCCCATGCTTCTCACTGTCGCAGCCCCACTGCTGTGTTGACTTACCTGCTTTCCTGTCTGGTCCCTGTCACACTGCAAACTCCTCATGAGCAGGGACTAGGTCTTAATCACCTGTGTGTCCCCGTTATCACTGCTTGCCCAAGGACTTTTTCAAAGCCATAACTGTCGAATTAAAGAATTCATCCACCTAAGATTTGCTGCCCCAACTCTGTGCCTGGTCTTTTGTGGGGCGATAAGAATGCAAAGAAGCATTGAGTACAAGTCCTTGCCCACCAGGGGCAAAGTGGACTCTGAGGACAGATGTTTGAGCCTCACTTGGTCCTGATTGATGTTGATAGACTACACGTAACAGTATAAGAGAAGCAGGTGGATTTGAGATAGGTTGAAAAGGTCATTGTATACTAAGATGAAACATTTAGAATGAATCTTACGGGTGAGGAAGCATTTCTTCTCTCCAAGACCTACACAAGTTACCTAGCAACCAAGTTTGTTTCATTTGTACATGTGTTTACAGCATATACCGCGCATTCTTCCAAGAGAAGTTAATATTATCCACATGAATCCAACCTATAAAAAATGGATAATATAAAGATATGACAGGACGGATCAGGGCCATTTGTAAGGAGAGAAAGGGAAAGGGAGAAAATGGTTTCAGGAGCCTGAAATGGGAGAATTACTCAATGTGAGATAGATTTAGCGCTGTTTGTCTTGGCAACCAAAGTAAGCAGGAAAAAAAGTGGTGGATTATAGAATTGTCCTTGCTTGAGAAGAGGAAGTTTGCAGTTTTGGGGTTTTTGCTTTGCTTTGTTTTGTTTTCCAGAGGATGTACTCCTTTTCCTGACATAATTTGCTAAGAGAGATATTTCCTATATATACCTATGTAAGAAGTAGTGAACAATGCCATCAACAGTTTTGAAGTTTCAGTCTTTCTCACGTCATTTAGAGGAGAAAACTGAGGCCCAGAAGGGTCTCACAGCCAGTGAGGAGGTGAAATTGGGATAGGAGATGTCCCAGACTACTCTATTCTAATCTGAATATATTGAATATACTTAAATATAATTTACTTTAAAGTGCAGTGAAAATGTATGTAAAAATATGGACTCAAAGAGCACATCCAGCCTCAATAGTCCTTGCTAGGCTATCTGTTTAATGTCATTTTTATGTGATTTTAGGAGGGAGAGGAGATAAATACATGTGTTTAATAGCATTGTTAACTGGAAGCCTCTTATTTTCATTGCCAAAGCTGAAGTTGGCTCCAATAATGGAAAACACTGACCTAGAGAATGCAGACAGTGATTTCTAACTTTCGTTGTCAGTAACTAGTTGCAGAGGTATGGGGGATATTCACTCACGCACTTGTTTTGGTTGTAGTTTCAAATTTTAGGCTAGGCCTGACCTCTGACCTCTCCGACTGCTGATGGAAAGATGGGGCTTTACCGCTCAGAGTGGACATAGAACGTGCACTGGCCAGCTTCTTGGCACAAAAGTACAACCTTGCACTCTCAGCTGTTTGAAACATTTGCAAGAGCTCAGGTGCGAGACATATTCACAGACAACTGATGGAAGCACGCAAAGTCCAGCCATTCATTCAGACAGGTGTTTTCATATGTGGGTCCTGTGAAACATTAGTTCCATGAGATGCTCAAAGACAGAAAAAGGGACGTTCCAGTGGTCAAGCCCATATGGAAAGTCTGCCCTCTAGAACTATCTCTTGAAGGTTCACAGGGCACCTGAGGATAATAAAAGCTCTAAGTCCTGCAGTGCTCAAACATATCATATTTTGTTGGTTCTAATGTGCCCAGATTTTTCCACATTTTAACATTTTTGAAATTAGGATGTATTTTACTATCGATGGTTTGACAGAGTTTAATTAAAAATTGTTTTTTCTTTCTTAGTGTTAGGTGAAATGCTAGTGTTTCTTATAGGTGTTGAGGGTCTTAGAGTAGATAAAATATTTTATATAATTGAGCCCAAGGTTCTCCATGGCATTCCCTTCCCTTCCCTTCCTTTTCCTCTCCTTCCTTCTTTTCTGAAGAATACTCTTGAGTATGTTACCTTCAAAATGGCTTTTCTAGAAACTCTAATTTTTTCCCTTGAGTGAAACCTGTAGACGGAGGCCACTCTGACAAGAGTTTTACTAATCTTCATGCTGGTCAATGTTGGGACAGTCCTGAGAACTTTCATGAGAAACATTAGTGGGGTCCATGTGGCTGAAGGCCTTAACTGCTAGGTCACAGAGGGCTCTGGTCCTGATTGACCCCAGAGTAGGATTTCTTACAGGTGTCAGGAACAGCAAAGCTGAGAAAACGCCTGCTTCTCTCTTGCCTTGGTGGTAGATGCTAAGATTCATCCCTAACCTTAGTCCAAGTCCATGTGGTATGTAGTTTCTTGAGCTCTTCTTACCCTTAACTTTGCTCTATTCTTTTTTTGTTTTTTCTGGGATTTGATTCCCTTCCCCATTTAAAAAAAAGTTTCTAGTCTATGCATGTCATTACATAATTGTATTGATTCCATAGCCATTGAGGAATGAATGAATGAATGCGCAGGTAAATACGTGAATAAATAACTAAATACCCTGCCTTGAGAATGTGTGTAAATGCCATTTCTCTTAGGCCCCAGTTTCTGTTTTTTTGAAGAACAAGCAGATTGGAAGCAGTCATTTGTGCTAAAGTGGAAGGAGCCCTAGATTTGGAGGAAGAAGATCCAAGTCCAGGTCCTGGCTTTTCCAAAGCGCTCGTGTGATCTTGGTCAAGGGATTTAAAATGCCAAACCTCAGGGTCCTTGGTGGCAATGTCAGAATGAAAGTACCCATCTCATGACATTGCTGTAAGGATTAAATAAAACATGCTCTTGGCTAAAAATGTATAAGATTTTGTGGTACGGGTTCTGAATCCCCATCCAATTCTAGTATTCTCTGTAATGTGATGGGTGTGTTCAGGGTAACACATTCACTGCCTTCAGCTAAAATGCCCAGTTTGTATCTCTGTACTTATTTTATTTTATGTTTTTCATTTTGGCATATGTATAAATATAGTTTCATGCAGATCTTGGCTGGTTTCCTGTGAGCCTACACTCTTTAGAATTTCTGTAAGAAAATCTCCCAGACGACAGAATGTTCTAAAGGAGCTGTATAATTATGTCGCATGGTACAAAAATAAGATTAAAAAGAAAAATAGAAACCAACAACTAAATAGACCTTTGCATAAACCATCCTGTACCCTGAGGTGTCTTGGGGGAAAGAGTTGCTCACGTTTTAAAACTCAAAGGATCATTTGCATTTATGGGTTCTCGCTCTCTCTCGCTCTCGCTCTCGCTCTCGCTCTCGCTCTCGCTCTCGCTCTCTCCCTCTCCCTCTCTCTCCCCCTACATCTCTAAGGGTCTTACTAAGCGAACCCGGCCTTTTATCTCCCTTCCTTCCTCTCGTGCTGAGCCACAGTCTTTTCTCACCCCCAGGCAAAAGAAAATCACCATGTACCTACAGTTGTAATATGGCTAAAGTCATACACACACATTCATATACACACTTCTTGAAACAGGAACTCCAGGTTTAATTCCTAGCATCACTATTGCCAAGGTATATCTCCATGGGCAAGTCACTTCACTTCTCTAAACTTCAGTTTTCTCATCTGAAAATGGGAGCAACAGCTCCTTGTGAAGGTTGTATATTAGTTTCCTAGTGCTTCCGCAATGCATTACCACAAACTTAGTACCTTAAAACAATACATATTTACTATTTTATGGTTCTGGAGGGCAGAAGTTCTAAAATCTAGGCATCGGCAGAACTTCAAGGCCAGAGACATAGTCTCTGTGTCTGCTTGTCTGTGTATCTCTTTCCTCTGCTTCCAAGTTATATCTCCTTCTCTGATCCTGTCACTCTTCTCTACCTCATATGCTCCTATAAGGACCCTTTTGATTACATTGAGTCCACCCAGGTAATCCAGAATAATTGTCCCATCTCAAAATTCTTAACTTAGGGCTTCCCTGGTGGCGCAGTGGTTGAGAGTCCGCCTGCCGATGCAGGGGACGCGGGTTCGTGCCCCGGTCCGGGAAGATCCCACATGCCGCGGAGCGGCTGGGCCCGTAAGCCATGGCCGCTGAGCCTGCGCATCCGGAGCCTGTGCTCCGCAACAGGAGAGGCCACAACAGTGAGAGGCCCGCGGACCACAAAAAAAAAAATCAGAAAAGGGTAACTCTGTTGGCTTTAAGAAATCTGGATCTAGAAAGAGGCCAGCAGCTAAGATCTGAGAACCACTGGAAGTAAATGTACATTCTCTGGGAAGTGTAAATTGGCTAATAGATTAAGCAGCAATCATAGGTAATACTAGCATAATCACAGTAACGGTAACCATCGCCATCACAGTAGCTGATGCGTTAATTGGCCACTACATCATAGATACTATTTTATCCTTTATGTAAGTTACCTCTAATTCTCACATCAGCCCTATGATAAGGATTATTATTATCCCCATTTCATCGATAACGACACTGAGGCCTAGGGTAGTTAACAGACTTGATCAGGGTCACACAGCTGGGAAGTGGTACAGCCTCTATTTGATCACAGCTTTAATTAGATCCAGAATCTGAACTTGACATTTTGTGCCTCCTTTAGGTAAGGGGGCCTGGAATGTCAATAAATTCACCAAAGTAGAAATTATACAAGCTACATTCTCAGACTAGAATGTGATAATATTAGATATTAGCAGCAATCTGTCTAGCATATGAATCTATATATTTGGGAATTACAAAAAGCAACCTTCTAAATAACACTTGGGTAAATAAAATCAAACTTAAATGATCACCTCTTTAGCAATGAGCAGGAGCTGGAAAGCTGCATATCAGACTCATGGAATAGAGGCAAAGCAGTAGTCAGAAGCTCCATGACATTTACTAAGAAGAAAGAAAGACCGAAAATAAACAAATGAAACATTCAACTCCAGAAGCCAGAAAAAGAGTTATAAAACAAACTCAGAGAAAGCAGCAGGAAGGAATTAATACAAGTAAAAGCTGAAATAAATGAAATAGAAAAAAAAAAGGAGCCTTGCCAATAAAATGCAAAAGCTTCTTCGAAGGAGAGAGAGAGAACACAAACACATTAGTAATGAGCTAGGGGCATAACCATAGAAGCACAGAAGATAAAACAAATTTAATGAGAAGACTGTGTGCAAATTTATGCCAATAAATTTAAAAGTCTTGATAAAATGCATTATTTCCTTAGAAAATATAAATTACCAAGTTTGAGTCATGATGCTGTAGAAAATCTAAATAGCCAAATATAATAAAGTGATAAGAGAGCTAAATGTCTACAATTAAAAAGAAGACATCAAGCCCAGGTGATTTTATATGCAGGTCTTACCAAATCATCAAGGAACGGAGAACCTCTATCTTATGTAAACTGATCCAGAGAAAGAAAATAAAGGACAGTTTTCTAATTTATTCCATAATCCTAGCATAACCTGAATACCCAAACTGGCCAAATATATACTCATTCATCTGGTTGATGTATTAGAACTGATGGGCTCCTTCTGTGGTAGGATGAAAAATCAACTTTCAAAAATCAAGAATAACTTTCCTCAATATCAGCAATAACTAACTAGAAAACATAAGGGAAAACAAATGTGAAAACTGATCATATTCCTCAAGTGGAAAATGCTGTAATAATAGAAGCTGTCACTCTACTATATCCTTGTGCACGCTATATTTCAGACACAACTCATTTAATCCTCACAGTGGCTCTGTGCGGTGGGAACTTCTTCATAGATAAGCAAAGGAAGTACAGAGAGGTTAAGCATTTTGTCCAGGGTCACACAGCAAAAAATGGTGGAATCTGGATTTGGACTATTGTGGTCTGGATCCTAAGCACCTGCTTGTAACCTCTACCATAGTGCATTGCATAAATACCTATGAATAAACCCCCACCAGATATGTGCAATATTTTTATGACCTAAAGTCTAAAACTTCAGTGAAGGTTTTAAAAGAACACTTGCTAAATGGAGATGCAAACTATGTTTCAGAATTAGAAGACTCCGAACTGTAAAGATGCTGTATCAATCAGCCAGGATAAGATAGGCTATGTTGCTGTAACAAGTGAAGCCTCCCAAACCAGGAGATTGTACACAAAAGTTGATTTCTGGTTCACACAAGGTCCATTGTAATTGAGGCAGCATTCTTCCATCCTGCAGTATTGATCTGGAACACATGATCTCCAAGCTTGCCATAGCAAGGGAAGAGAGAGCTTGAGAGTCATGCAACATGTTTGTAAGGGCTGGATCTGCAATGACTTATATCACAGCAACACAGATTCCATCTCTCAGAATCCCTTCACATGGTCCCTTAAACCCAACTGCAAAGGCAGCTTAGATGCGTAGTCTACAGGGTGTCCACAAAGAGGATCCAGTGTGGTGAACATAAGATATCATCTCTGCCACAGTTGTCAACGGTGCTCAGCACAGAGTTGACTCTCAATGCGTATGTCTTACAGGAAAAAAAAATGAACAACTTTCCCCCATTTAGTCTACAAATTCAATTTAGACAACCCAAAATTCCACTAAAGTTTTACATGAAATTTGACAAAACAACTCTAAACTTTATCTGAAGGGAAAAATGAGTAAGAACAGTGAGGAAATTTTGAAATAGGAAATTAGTGTTCTTGACAGGGAGAAGACTTACCTTGCTACATTCAAAACATGCCATAAAACTCTATTAATGAAAATAGTGCTGAATTATTGCAGGAATATACAGATAATTAAATAAAATTTCCAACTATATATATGTGGTACATATAAGGATTTAATACATGACAAAAAGGCATTTCAAACTACTTAGGGAAGGGATGGCTCCTTCAGATACTCATCTACCCATTTTAAAAATAATTAAGTTAAAATAACCACTCCCACCATGCACAAAAATAAATGCCACACAGATTAAATAACCAAAGATGAAAAAACTATATAAATACTACAAGAATATAAAGAAAGATTGGGTTTTTTTAGCATCTTTGTGGCTTCCTAAGCATCACACAAAATTCAAAAGCAAAAAAGGACCAGGATAAAGAGGTTATAAGACATCAAAAGCAATATTAAAATGCAAGTACAGACTGGAAGAAATTTTGGAAGGTGAAAGATAATTACTGAGAAAATGTGCAAAACATATACAAACCAATAAGGAAAAAGACAAGTCTCACAAAACATGGATGGATAATGAGAAATACAAATGACCATGGCATGAAAAGATGAACCTCACCAGTAATCAGGGAAATGCAAAACCAAACAAAAATGATGAATTTTTGACATCCCAGATTGGCAATAATGAACGTGACAGATGTGGAGAAATGAGTTCTGTCATTCATCAGTGATAGGATTGTAAACTGGCAGTGCCTCTACAGATAGCCATTTAGTAGATCTATCAAAATTTAAAAATTCATAAAACATTGATCTAGCAATCCCTCTTTTAAGAATCTGTTTTCTAAAAAATAAACTCAAAATGGATTAAAGACCTAAATGTAAGGCCAGACACTATCAAACTCTCAGAGGAAAGCATAGGCAGAACACTCTATGACATAAATCACAGAAAGACCCTTTTAGACCCACCTCCTAGAGAAATGGAAATAAAAACAAAAATAAACAAATGGGACCTAAGGAAACTTCAAAGCTTTTGCACAGCAAAGGAGAACATAAACAAGATGAAAAGACAAACGTTCCTAGACGTATTTGCTAGGAACCTTTTGGAAGGTTCCTCCAGAAAAGACAACCTCCAGAATGGGACAAAATATTTGCAAATGAAGCAACTGACAAAGGATTAATCTCCAAAATTTACAAGCAGCTCATGTAGCTCAATATCAAAAAACAAACAACCCAATCCAAAAATGGGCAGAGACCTAAATAGACATTTCTCCAGAGAAGATATACAGACTGCCAACAAACATATGAAAGGATGCTCAACATCACTCATAATTAGAGAAATGCAGATCAAAGCTACAGTGAGGTATCACCTCACACCAGTCAGAATGGCCATCATCAAAAAATCTACAAACAATAAATGCTGGAGAGGGTGTGGATTGTGACCACCTAGAGAGCTGGGATAGGGAGGGTGGGAGGGAGAGGCAAGAGGGAGGAGATATGGGGATGTATGTATATGTATAGCTGATTCACTTTGTTATAAAGCAGAAACTGACACACCATTGTAAAGCAATTATGCTCCACTAAAGATGGTAAAAAACAAAAATCTGTTTTATAGAAACACACACATGCATAGTGATATATGTGCAAAATTCTTCACTGTGGCACCATTTGTAATAACAAACAGCTATAAACAACCAAAATGCCCGTCAATAAAGATTAGGTAAAATCATTATGGTACATTCATACTGCACAATGCCAAACAGTCATTAAGAAGATTGATCTGTATGTATACTGATTTGAAAAGATCTCCAAGAAATTAGGTACAAATGCATATCTCACAACAATGTATAGGGTAATTCTGTTTATGAGTTTATTATGAAAAATTATAATTTTAAAATATATATGATATTTAAATAATATATTTTATATTATAAAAAGTGTAATATATATATAGTAGATCTCTAAATGCAGTAAAAATCCCTACAAGAATACATAATTATTAACAATGATGACCGCTGGAACAGGAAGTAAGGATATGTGTGGAGTGGAGTGAGAAATGAAGAACTTCTCTGTTTTACTCTATAGACTTTGATAATATCTAATCTTTTACAACAACAATGTATTCATTCATAGGTGTACACGTGTGTGTGTGTGTGTATGTATGTGTATGTGTGAGAGAGGTGGGTGGGGGGAGGGAGAGAGAGAAGAGGGTGAGCTCTACCCAGTATATCATTTCTCGTATTTGCTAGGAACCTTTTGGAATAAATGGATGGAACTATACTTTATTGAGAACTTACCATATACTCTGCACATTTATATAACTCACATTATCTGTACTGCAACTTTATGAAGGGAGAGTTGCATGTATTTAATAGATGCAAAAAGAAGACAGGATAGACTTGACCAAGGTACCAAGATAGCCCTCCTTCCAAGAACTTTCCACTGTACTTTGGGCAGGAGCATGTAAACATTGGAAAGACAGTCGGTGCACCTATGCAATACACTGGGAATTAGAGGAAAACAAGGACAGAGTGACAGCTTGCTTCAGACGTAAGGTGTTCCTGAGTTTTCAATAGGAGTGATCTTGGGTCACGTTTTCAGCTCTGCCTGCCTACTTCCTGCCTTCAGTTGGGTTCTGTGTCTCTAGCATCAGCTAGTGGTTCCTGCAGACTGGGTACACTTTCTTCCCAAACCATGTCACAGAGCCCCTCCCTTCTCCCACATGAGCCTTTTTGCAGTCAGATTCAATAGAGCTTCACTTCATCCCATGGGAGAAAGGCCGATAGGAGACTGACTACTTTCTGCTGACTCCAATTAGCATAGTGTAACCAGGGTCATGTGATGCAAATAAGGACAACTGTATTTGGAAAAGACAAGTGAGGGAAAAGTTACCTTTGTTGCTAGACAGCCCTGATACTGAATGCCAGCTTTGCCACTAACTCGTGGTGTGACATGCTTTATTTCATGGCTCTTCCTGTTGCTCTCTGTAAAGCAGGAATGATGATACTACCTTTTTCGTGGTTAGAAAATAAACATACAAAGTGCCTAGTCAGTAGCATATGCTCAATAAGTAAATACCACCATTGCCACCATTACAACCTCTCTATATTTATTTTGTTAAGTACACTTCAATTTCTAACTGTTTATGCAGTCAGTGTATCATGGAACCTCATAGCAGCCTAGTGGATTAATGTAGGATAGTAGTGTCTACCCCCTTTTACAGATGAGGAAACTGGAGACCAAAGATGTAAAATGACTTGCCTGGTTCACATATGTCACAAGGAACAAAGATGACATTTTACAGCTATCTTCAATCGTTCAACCTGTTCTCTTGTATGTCTTATTTCTTATGTGCACCCTACCCTCAGTGCCTAGCAAAGGACCATGAACAGATAGACATTCACAGAATTTCAGTTTCTGAATTGATTTTCTCATAGGCTAGGACCTCTGCTTTCTCTTTTCCCCCCATGCCTCTCTAAGAGATTTCTTTCCCACTGTAAACATCCCAAATTGCAAATATTTTTTCCACACCCCATTCACATGCCTGTTTGGGCCATCGTGGAGCCCATCCCAGTTTCAAAGGCGTGTCAAGGGCCCTTCCGCTGTCAGGATTAGGTAGTTAGAGACCAACAGAGGCTGGTAACATTGCTAATTGAACAGAAGCTGTGGCTGCTGCCCCCCTGCCCCCTCCCCCATGTGCTGTCCATGGTCCTGGAAGGATCACCTCTGAGCTACAAGGGCAATAAAAACCTTGTTTTTGCTACAGTCTTCAACCTTGGCCAGCAGATACACTGGAAATAGGTTCTGGTTTGAGAAGCTAGTTGGTAATTCCCTGTGAATTGGTCTCTCGTGCTTTTTAAGGTTTGTGTGTTCATGGAAAACAGTTTTTAAATTTGCTTTGTGTATGGATGTGCTCTCTGACGTCCCCCTCAACTCCTCCAAAATGTCACAGATGACTTCCCTTGAATTTACCAATTTGCAGGATTAATGTGCTTCTCTCTAGACACCTGTGCCCTAGATAGATTCCAGCCAGAATAGCTGTATGCATTCCTAAATTCTGACCTGTTTTGCAGGCAAAGGAGGCCTTGATTTTAGGTCACCCCCGATGGGGGCATTCAGCATGCGAGCTAACTCTTGGCCCTGTTTTATCATGCAGTTGTGTGGAGGAGTTCAAGCTGGCTCCTGATGGAAAATCCTGCCTAATGCTCTCAGATGTCTGCGAGGGCCCCAAGTGCCTCAAACCTGATTCCAAGTTCAACAACACCCTCTTTGGAGAGATGCTACATGGTTACAACAACCGGACGCAGCATGTGAACCAAGGCCAAGTCTTCCAGATGACCTTTAGGTATGGGACAGACACCTGCACTTCACTCGTCAAGTCACTGACCCAAAATCTGGGCAGGGGGAGGAAGCCATGGGCACCATGGGATAGAGGTCTATTACACTGGTCAGCATCTCCCCCGAATCACTAATGCCTGTGCATGAAGTATCAGGAGTCAGCAAAGTCCATTCCCTGAAGTTCTTTTTCCATTCACCTATCCTTTATTTATCCCACCCTCCCATTTTCTAACTCTATCCACATATTTGCAATTCAATCTTAAATCATCCTGTAAGTACAGTTAATGGAATTTCTAATGTGATTAATCTTTCCGTCTATTAAAAATAAGTATCTTATGTAGGCTATTCAGGCAGTTCAAAAAGAAAGACATTTAATGAACGAGAAAATAAATTTTCCATCACCCAGAAATAGCCAGAATTAACATTTTCTTGAACATTCTCAAAACACCTCTCTCTCTCTTTCCCTCTCTATCTGTGTATTTCCTAAACAAATAACAATATCTGGGAGATAGGGATGGTGGGGGAGGCTAGACTTTAATTCTCAACTATAAAGCTTTACCTGGACCAAGGAGACTACAAATGAAACACACACACACACACACACACACACACACACACACACACACACCACACAAACACATAAACATGCCAACTCTCAGTAAAGCTGTTTAGGAATTGCTTTTTTTGCTCATCAGTATGTCAAAGACCTCTTTCCCTGTTAATAAATACAGGGGTACATGTGAAATTAAAATATTGAGACTACTCTCACATAAAAATAAACAGAGGGACTGGGTTGGCCAAATTTTATGAAGATTAGACATGCATTGTACTTCTGAATGTCTTCTTGGGAGAGTTGAAGAAACTGGGGCTGTTCTATCTGGAGAAGAAAGGCCTTAGGTGGGATTTATTCATGCCTCAAAATCTGAAAGCCATAAGATGGTAGCATGAGAAGAACTGTTCCGTGTATAAGAAATGATTATCTTAAAAAAAAAACAACTATACTTTGAGACAGTTTTGCATAAAAATGTAATAGGATATTATCACAAAGAAGGGTTCTCCCTACCATTTGAGGTCATGTCAACAAAAGTCAGAACTGGTAAGAAACATCACCGTTAGAATCATCCTCATCTTCATCCTGTCATCTCACTAATAATAATTGTAAAAATAATAATAATAATTGTGATTGTAGTAGGAGTGGCTACTATTTATCAGGAAATACTCTATATGTCAAGCTCTTTGGTAAGTATTTTAAAAATAATAATAACCACTAACACGAATTTAGCGCATGCTGTGGGCATTCGAAGCACTTTCCATTCCTTAATTTAATGTCATCCTCACAATGGCCCCGTGAAGCAGAGGCTGTTGCCATCCCCTTTATACAGATGAGAAGTGGCAGTGTTAAGTGACTTTCCCAAATCCCCCTTATAGGAAGTAAAAGAGCCAGGGGAGTACCATTTTAGCTTCACAATGAAAACCCTTTGAGATACCATGGCCTCCATTTTACAGTTGAAAAGTCAACACCAGAGAGGTAAACTGACTTTCTCAAAGTCACCATCTACTGAGAGGGGTAGTGAGGATTCAGATGTATATCTGGCTGACTCCAAAGCCCTGCTCTTATCTTCTAATCCAACATACCTTATCACTTCCCATTTTATAGAACTAGAATGAAAACGTGAATTCCATAAAACTGTTCATCTATGTAGTTATCACATGCTCTTTGAGCACCTGCTATGTCCCAGGTACCATGCTTCAGACCCTGTGGTGCTTAGATATAGTGTGTGTGTGTGTGTGTGTGTGTGTGTGTGTGTGTGGGTGGGTGGGTGGTGTGTGTGTAATCTTAAGTACTTAATTTGTGGCAGGAATTATGAAGTAAAGATGCAATGTTCCAGGTAATCAGTTAACAGTGGGATCTAATTTAGTTGGAGTAGAGTGTGTGTGTGGTGGAGGAAGAGTACATCTATTGGATTAGAAAACAGTAAGGCTCACAGTCTACCTTGCAGAGGAAGTGTTATTTAACTAATACCTGGAAGATGAGTTGGAGCTAGCATTGTAAAAGGTTTCAAGCAGAGACAGATATTCTAAGGAGGAAAAGAACTTGGTTGGTTTCAGGAGAGGAAGAATGTGGTGTGGTTAAAGCTGAGTAAATATGGGATGTGAAGCCAGAGGGGTAAGCAGTGACAGATTATGGGCGTCTTGCAGGCAAAGTCTTTATTCTAATAGCAAAGAGGAGAACTCTTAGATGGTTAAAAGAGGGGAATATGTCATGATTGCATTGTATGTTTTGACTTCATGGTAGCTGTGCGGAAGTAGATTGCAATGAGGGTGGAAATGAAGACAGTGGAATGGGGTCAATTAGGTGTCTGTTGTGGAAGCTACTTGAGAATGTTAGTGGCTTCAACCAGGATGATGGGAACACAATTGAGAAAGGGGATTTGGGGAGATATTTGAAGGGTATAATGGACAAGGGCCAGGGAACAGTTGCAGGCAAAGGGTAAGGTTGAGGGAGGATTCAAGGGTGATAGAAGTACTGGCAGCCACATAGCAATTTAATGGCGGAGTCGAGTCCTCCAACTCCCAGATGCGCAAGCCAAGGCCAATGCTACTTCGGAGCAATTTAAGGGCAATCTGGATGAGGTACTTTTAATTCTAATATTCTACAGTCCTGATTTTCTATAGTTTTAATAGTCTATGAAACCCTGTGTTGAGTACCATGATGGATAGAATAATGCTGCATGGAATCCAAAGGAAAACATTAATTGTCCCTGGCCTTCAAGAAAGGAATTTACAAGTTTGCAAGAAGACACACACTCAATTAGAAAACAAATATGTGAACACTTAATTTGCAAAGAAATGTTCCAAATGATGCCAGTGGTTTTCAGAGTTCCCATACGAAGACTTTTGAAAGGAATTAGAAGGAATGAGAAAGTGCTTCATAAAGGATGAGGTTTATGAACTGGAGTTTGAAGTGATGGCAAAGAACAGTGCCTCTTGGGAGAGATAAGAGCTATAAAGGCATTTTCCTGTCCAGGAAGGAGCATGCAGAAGCCCAGATATATTGATAAGCGAGGGGAGTGGGAGGGACAGGAAAAAAAATCTCCAGATAGACCCAGCTCCAAATCCTGGCCCCATCCGTGACAAGCATAGTCCTACTGCCTCATCTTTAAAAAGGAGTGTTTAATCAGATACTAGTAACTGTAATATGGCAACATTGCTTGTTTTATGTAGTTTGATTTCTCATAGCAACTATCAGAGTGACTGGCATGTGATAAATGATCAAATGCACTAGTTCCCATTCTCAAGTGTGAAGATCAGCTTGGTCCAAAAGAAGGATACAAATTGGGTAGTAAGATGCTAGATCCTGAAGGGACTTCATGGCATCCCAGGATCTCATTTGCATGTGGGGAAGGGACTTGGCTAAGGTCACAAGGCAAGTCATTGCAGAGCTAGCCTATAAACTCAGATCTCCTGGTTGTCCAGCATGCTTGCCTTCCCCCTACCAATAGACTGGTTGGTAAGGAGAGCCTGGCTCCTCAAAGGCTGACCTGGAACTCTGCAAGCTCAGACAGAATTTAAGCCCCATCAGGAGTCCTCCTTCTGCCTCAAACACTCTATTTATTGTTCCCAGCCCTTCCATCTTGGGCCGTCTCTGAATAGCTAGGGCCGATCTTCCCTGATTTGCTCAGGAAAAGCAGTATAGTGAAGAGACCACACTGTTATCTTTTGACAACAGCCTCCAGATGTAGGAAACTCCCCAGACTACCATTATATTAGAGTAGCCCATTTCACTTCAGCTCGCTCATCCTTGGCTTCAGTTAAACTTTCTTTGCAATTATTTCTGTCCCCAGACCATGTCACCTCTGGGAGCCACGTGCTAAGGCAATTGACTTCCCTCTGTGGGAAGGCGAATGGCTTCTGACGAATCTAAATTTTTCTCTTTCAAGTCTCCTTTCCTGAGCCCCAGATAAAGGGGAGGCTGCGGCTCCTTTGTCCTTCAGGTTTCAGAAGGCAGGCCTGTAAGGTTCTTGGCATCAAAGGCTGTTGTCACTTCCCGCCTCCTTCTCCTTCCTTGCTCTCCTCCTGCAAGTAATTTCCGGTCCAGTCCTCCAGAGTAGCTAGCAGGCACCCCACCAGCCCCATATGCCGCATTTCCTGACAACTGCCTGGCCTGGGATTTCAAACTCTCTCCCAGCTAAAGAATCTGCTGTGTGACAGTCACAACTCTGCTTTGTACTCCCCCCTGCCCCCAGCTGGATCCCCACACCTAGCAACTGCCGAGAGAAGACAGGTCTGCCTCTCATGTCTTCTCTTGAACCTCTGAAAGAGCAACCTGGATTTCTGCTTCCAAAAAGCCTCACGTGGGCTTCCCTGGTGGCGCGGTGGTTGAGAGTCCGCCTGCCGATGCAGGGGACACGGGTTCGTGCCCCGGTCCGGGAAGATCCCACGTGCCGTGGAGCGCCTGGGCCCCTGAGCCATGGCCGCTGAGCCTGCGCGTCCGGAGCCTATGCTCTGCAACGGGAGAGGCCACAACAGTGAGAGGCCCGCGTACCGCAAAAAAAAAAAAAAAGCCTCACGTTTCAAATCTCTGAGCTGGACAAACTTAAAGATTAACAAAGTTCAGACCTAACCTCTTATCGTATAGCTGGAGAAACTGAGACCCAGGAAAGGATATTACTTGCCCGGTGCTCACCATGATTTGGGGCCCCGCTGAGACTGGAAGTTTGAGTTTGTGACTCCCAAACCAGTGTTCTCTTGGTTTCTGCTTCTGTTACAGGGGACGTATGTAACTTCTCCATACCCCCATACTAGTGTGTGCTAAGACGAACCACCTGCTTCATCCCTGCTGTCAGCAGACAGTGACGACGCAGGTGTCTTGGGGATGCCAGATTCATAACGAAGGGGGCATCTTAGGCAAAGCCCACTTGCACGTACATGATTCTGCAGGAACTTGACCCCATTCCTGGCTATCTCCTCGGGTTGCCACACGTAGGCTGCAGCCTGTCTCTGGGAGAGGAACGTGTGGAGGCGTTTAGGACGCTGACGAGTCCAGGACTTATCCACTGTGTGGGAAGATGAAGTGGAGCACGGTAAGAGACACAGAGAAAGACAGCGGCAGGGTGAGAGTGATAAGGAGAAGCAGTCAGAGGGACAAAGCTGAGACATGTGGAGAGACAAGGATGGAGGAGATATTGAGAGTCAGAGTACAGAAGGAGGGATCGCCAGGCACAGAAAGGGTTAAAGAGATACCGAGTAGTGACAAGGGTTAAAGAGATAAGGAGGTAGATGCTGAAAGGTAGGGGAGTCGGGAAGGAGTGAAAGATGAAAGTCCTGTTCTGTAAATAAGTTCACTTGTATCGTTTTTTTTAGATTCCATATATAAGCAATAGCATATGATATTTGTCTTTCTCTGTCTGGCTTACTTCACTTAGTATGATAATCTCCATCTATCCATGGTGCTGCAAATGGCATTATTTCATTCTTTTTAATGGCTGAGTAATAGTCCATTGTATATATGTAAAATGAACTTATTTACAAAACAGAAACAGACTCACAGACTTAGAAAACAAATTTATGGTTAACAAAGGGGAAAGGCAGGGGGAGAGGGATAAATTGGGAGTTTGGGATTGACATATACACACTACTATATATAAAATAGATAATCAACAAGGACCTACTGTATAGCACAGGGAACTCTGCCCAATATTCTGTGATAACATAAATGGGAAAAGAATTTGAAAAAGAATAGATACATGTATATATATACATATATGTATATATGTATTGAGGAAAAAAAAGAAAAGAAAAGATGAAAGGCTTGAAGGAGGGACCTAAAGTGATAGAGAAAGAAGGACACAGAGTTTACACTGAAGTCACAATATAATTTATTCCCAGGAGGGAGTAAGGGTTGTTTTAAGAGACTGGGTGGTGCCCGGAGAGAGCTCTGGATTAGGAGTTGTGTTCAGATGGATTATGAATGCACATAAAAGCCTTTGGTAAAATGCCAAGTTCTGTGCAAATGTGAAAAGTCAAAGATCTCACTTCTGAATTGCCCTCAAATGCAGTAAATGATGTCAGGCTTTGCTGTTTCTAATCCCTTCCTGTGAACTGTGTTGGTCTTAATGACCCATGCAGGATCACCCTCAGAATTCCCTTCCCTTAACTCTTGATCAAGGGGGGATTGGCACAGACTGTTGGAGTGAGGTAAACTCATCAGAGGTTGGTGGTATTTGCTGTTTTGTTTGTTCATTTGTATTTTACTTCCCTCCCTCTCCCATCCTTATCCATCCTGCCTCATTTTTATAAGAAGGAAAGGTCAACTTCGCTTATAGATCGTAGAGATTTAGATAAATATAGGTCAAAAACTATTATTGAGCCTGGAGTCTCAGAAATTGCACTGAGAAGCTGCTTGGGAATGGGGGCTGAGCGAATACAGTGGTGGATTTTGCAAAAGCCTCATCAAAAAGAAGACTCTTCTACCAGCCACAGACATTTACTCATAGGCCTTCACAAATGACCTACAAAGAATGTAAGGTGCTCATGAAAAATTTGCTAGAAAGGCGCTTGACAGTCTGGTTTGCTTATCAGATGTGCGTGTTGTACAGCATAAGAGGACGGTCTTGGGTAAGATGTGGGATTCAGGACGAGGCACCACCAACCCACGCCTGGTGAGACAGAAGGATTCTCTTTAAAGATTTAAGGAAAGCTGGCTTTCACTTGTGGTACCCACTTGTTTCCCCGCTGAAGGTCCTGAGTCACATCTTATTAAGTTGCTCCAAAGCTACTGTTTTTCTGCTGCTTTCCTGGGACGTGGTTAATCGTACACGCTGCTTCTGTATCATTCCCTGTTTTCTACACTTTAATCATGTGTGTATGTTTTTATGTGCCGGGTCCTATACTACATACTTTGTTTTCTCACTTAGTCTTTCCAAGACCTGTTGCAAAGTAGCTCTTAACAGCTGGGTTTTACAAAAAAGGAAATGAATGTGTCAACCAGACTGCATTAAGCTTTGTCTTGATGACACACAACGTCAAAACCACGGTGGCTTCACGGGAAAGTGTGTGTATTGCTCATACCACGTGCTCCGGACAGAATCACAGTGGTTCTGTTCACCCTGGTATTTGGGAATTTGGGCTGACAGAGCATCATCGTCCATGTGCTTCCGTGAACGCTATCATAGTGGGGAAGGAACTTGACTCTCATTACTTCCTCCTAGAGGTGACATTCATTCTGCTCACATCGTATTGGTCACATCAAATCTCACGGTCATGGTGCCCCTCCAAGGGTTGAGCTGAGACGCGAAATCCTATTATGTGCAGAGAAGCAGAGACCCAGAAATATGTGGGACATCAATACTGTTTACCACACTGAGGCACAGAGGTGTTAGGCTAACTAGCCTGACAGTCATGCAGCTAGAAACTGACGGCACATGGGTCTAACAACAAAGCCCATTTAGCAGTAGTGCCTCCCAGGCTCCCGGGATACTCCTACTTCATATCACCACCTCTGAGAACTGTAATTAGACTTCTGTTCTCTTCTTGTCAGTTTCCTTCATTCAATCCCAAGGAACGATAGACTTTATAGATGGGAGAAACTTGGAGAACAGTTTGTACAACCCCCTCCATTTGTAGATGAGATGTCCAAGGCTCACAGTTTTTAAGTGAATTACCTAAAATCCCATATAACTAGTAAATAAATAAGGCAGGCCTCCAACCCCCAGTCTATTGGTCTTCTCTGTATCCACTTGGAAGGCTTAGGGAAATAGCGTCCAACTCCCACACTGTACAGATGGTAACACCAAAGCCAAGGTTCCATAATTAACAGCAGAGCCAGGCAGGGAAGCTGTTTTTCTAAACTCTTAGGCCTGAGTGTTTTGTAGTATACCACGATCTTATTGTAAAAAAGAAAGCAAAGGAGGCAGGTAGTGGAGAAATTATCAATCAAAAGTAGCATTAGCTTTTGATTTTCAAGGACATTCCCAGCCTCTCTATGTAGTAATATTCCAGCTCTTGGCAAAATATTCAACTAACCACCTAGAGGCACAGCTGCATGCTACCTTCTCTGGGGGATCAGTGGTGAGATCTTTGAAGTGGGTTGAGCGACAGAAGTTGGAGGCTGGATCACAGGAGTCAGGGGGCAGTTTTCCCTGGGGTCCTGACTCCTGGGGTGACTGTGAAGAATCTCCTTTCTGTGTGTCCATTGTTCCAAGGTTTCCTAACATCGTCCACAGGAGTCAAACCCAACATGTCCAGTGTACCTTAGGTCCTGGAATCAGAAATTCTTCATTCCTGTTCTACCACTTCTACCACTCTTGGCCATTCCCCGCTTCTGACTTCTGTTGTCTCTTCTGTATATTAAAGTGAGGGCAGAGCTCAGACAAAGACTGAGGGCTTCTGACCTAGAATACAGCACTCTTTTTACTCAACTACCATGGCCAGGGGCCTAGTGAAGCCTTTCCTACTTACCTGATCATAAGAATCATCTAGGGCTATGCCAAGACCCACCAATCTTTTTTTTTTTTTTTCCCCCAGTTAAGGGGCCTGGCAAAGTGAATTTCCACTGTATTCCCAGGTGGTTCACATTATCCAGCAATTTGGAGATACAGTGGCCTGATGTCTAAGATGCGAGGCTCTAGAGTCCGAGTTCTAACTTGCCGCTAACCAGTTGTCCGACCTTGGGCACATTAGCTCATTAAGCTCACTTTCCTCATCTCTCAATTAGGAATAATAACAAGACCCACTTCCTGGTGGTGTTGTGGTGATTAAATGAGATTGGCCCCTGTTTCATCCCTATTCTCAGCAGACAGGGAGGATCCTGGTACCATAGCGGGCGGCCAAGTCAATAACTAAAGAGGAATCTCAGGCAAAGGCCATCCTTATGTGTGTGATTCTGCAGGAACTTGATCCCATTCTTGGCTGTGACCCAACACAAGGTGTCAGGGTGCCACCATCAGAAGTAACAGGGTCCAAATACCACATCTGCCATTTCCTAGCTGTATGGGTTTGGACAAATCCCTAATCTCTCTGAACCTCAAGATCTTCAACTGTAAAGTGGGTTTTACCCCAAAATATCCTCAAAGAGCTATGGTAAGGATTTAACAGTCTAATAAGCAAGGGTCCTAGATCAGTAGGCTTTCAGTAAACACTGTTTTCTTTTCCTTCAATTGTATTCCTCTCCCCGTAGTTCTAGAATCCACGTGGCTAATGAAGATGTATTCTGTTGCATTCCCCCAGATCTCATCTCTGGACTGGAGTCATGGTCATCCTCCCATCTTCCTCCAACTAACACATGTTTTGGTGAATACATTGCTTTGGTGAAATGCCCAGGGTAGAGACAGGAATGTAGCCCTTCTTGCTCTATGGGTCTGTTGGAGGTGGACAGCTCAGCCAGCAATGTGGGATGGGGCAGCAGCCATGGTCACCTTCTTGTGGGAGTATTTATCCCAGCCTTTGGAAAGATATAATCTCGCTGATGTGTTGTATCACCTGTGTCCTATAGGGTAGCCCTCTTCGTCTGAATGACCTGCAATGAAATACATCTAATTAGCAATGTGACATTTAGATGCTCATGTGGGCTATGTGGAATTTGATAACCTGGGCCCAGATCCAAAAGTTTCAGAACAACATTAATCTACCACCTCTAGGGTGATATTAAAAATATTTAATGATGAGCATAGAAGTGGCATTGACCAATCAAAGAGGATGTCCATCCAAACAGAATGAAGGTTTAGCTGTAGGCCCTTCTGGACCTCACATCAGTCTAGCTCACCTTCCACCTTCCCTGATTTCATCCCCCTCTTATCAACTCATCACATCCTCTGGTACATTTCCTCAACACCTTTAAACGTGACTGATACTGTAAAACTATTTTTTTCTTTTCTTTCTAAAGTCTGTTTCTGAGGGGCATAGGCAGATGTTTCTCCCATGACACATGTGGACGGAGCAGACTGCCTGTCATACTTCTTACATGAGAAAACTGAAGCTCAGAAAGGTGAGGTGTGGCATCCAAAGTGCCATGTGCATGTGGTCTAAAACCATATGATCCTCAAAGAGCCGGAAAGCAAATAATAGCTCATCATCATCATTGTACACAAGACCTCTATCTAGAGGTAGGAATTTTCCATACCTCTGCTTAGAGCCAGAACTCAATACACATGAAATACACAAGTGCTTCTTAAACTCTCACGTGCATACAGATGCATACAGGGAGTCCTGCTAAAATACAGGCTGTGGTTCGGTGGGTTGTGGGTAAGTCCTGAGACTCTGCATTTCAAATGAACTCCGGGGTCTGAGGACCAGTTTGAATAGCAAAGTGTTAAACTGAACTTTTTGCTAGATGTGAGCCCAGGTTGGACCTGAGAATGGAAAAGGATGGTTTCCCCTCCATGTGCCTGTTTGAAAACAGCAACTGAGTCCCAAGTCCAGTGGCACAAGGGCACCATGGTGTCCCAGAGGAGTCTCCCCTCAGAGTGACCAAGTGCAGAGACGGCTTTGGATTTGCAGCAGCCAGGGCGGACAGTGCTGTCCTGCAATCCAACAGGCCCCTAGTGCATATTGTAGCACAATTCGTTCTCTGCATCCGTTCGTCTGCTCGGCTCACTGTGGGGTACAAGAACACTGAGCATCAGTACCGATCGGGCAGGCACCTATCCTAACTCTAGTGTCCTGAAGCTGCAGCTGGGTGCCCAGATCATGGCCTCCTCCATCTGCCCACACTAAAGTTCCAGCCATCATTGGATGCCGTGGAAGGTACTTTCCAGTGGAGAGCTGGGCTACAGTCTGCATTAGATCAAAGGTGGAAGGCAGACCCCTAGAAAATCAGTGAGAAATCCATTTGGGAGGGGACATTGGTCTGGGTGAAGCTTTATTTTTCTTAAGCGCTGAGACCAAAATCTCATACCGACGACGCTCATTAGTTTAATTGGGGACAGAAGGAAAGTAGTAAAATGAAGACCTAGTGAAAGATGCTTTTTATTTATTTATTTTTGTGGGGAGCAGGGAATTGTAATCCATTTTAAAACAAGGACTCTCTAATCTCCCTCCCTAATCATAGTAAGAGAAGAAAGAAAAATAGCTACTTCATTTTTAAAAACATTTTGTTCTCAATGTTCACATCTCTGAATATACCAAGCATGGTCATTTTATGAGGAAAACAAATTATACACAGCATACTTTGAATGTTCTCCAGCTAACCTAAAGATGTAACCGGAATCCTCAAAAGGTACTAAAACAACAAAAGTAACCAACCAGGTCCGTTTCACTTCTCTTCTCAGTTTTCTACCTAACCCCTGCTCCTTTTGGTTTTGTTTTTAATTTTCTGTCTTCAAAATCCCTGACTACATTCTCTCTCTTAGAGTCGGGAGCCTATCGGAATCATGGAGGCAGCTGAAGCAGAGACATTTTTTTAAGGAACCGCAATTTCATTACACTCAAACGCAGGCAGTAACTCACGCAGGTCTAAGCACTGGGAAAAGTCTGGAGGGAACCTTCAGAGCGGATAAGGATAGATTGTAATTAGCACAGTAATTGTAATTAGCAGAGCAGTTGTAATTAGCAGGGTGATTGTTTGTTCATAATGGGTGCTTCCAAAGTGACTTCAGGCGGTTTGTCCTCTTAAATATCTTCTGCCATTCCCCGGCCCCCCGCCCCGTGATCTTGTTTACACTCTGGTAATGTAATAATGCGCTTAGCAATCTCTTTTAGGTACAAGCCAGACTAGCCCCTAGCCAAGCATTATACATCTTAATTAATGGAGTCCACAGCACTGAAATTTACTATTTTTGCATTATGCCAAGGCAATGCCTGTATATTATGCTCTGAAGAAATCACACTTCAGAAGTCCTTTGTTATTGTTGCTATTGTTCTGTTAATTACAAGAGGGAATGGGATGTCACCACAGGACTGCACTTGAGGTCAGAGATTCCAGGCCTGGCTTTACCACTTATTCTCATTTGTTATTTAACAAGTTTTCATTAAATAACCCCTCTGGGGCTTCCCTGGTGGCACAGTGGTTGAGGTTCTGCCTGCCAATGCAGGGGACACGGGTTCGAGCCCTGGTCTGGGAAGATCCCACGTGCCGCGGAGCAACTAGGCCCGTGAGCCACAACTACTGAGCCCGAGCGTCTGGAGCCTGTGCTCCGCAACAAGAGAGGCCACGACAGTGAGAGGCCCGCGCACTGCGATGAAGAGTGGCCCCCACTCGCCACAACTAGAGAAAAGCCCTCACACAGAAACGAAGACCCAAAACAGCCAAAAAAATAAATTAATAAATTTTTAAGAAAATTAAAAAAAAAATAACCCCTCTGATGTATTAAGCATTGAGGATGAAAAAAATGGAGATAGACAAGGTCCCTACTCTGATGTGGATGGACCACTGGTCCAACCTTGGTGTGGTGAGCAGCAGGGAAGACTTTTTGAAAGAGGTGCTGGCTGAAACCTGGAGGATGTGATGAACAGTTAGCTAGGTGGGAGAGTACTCCAGGCAAGTAAGAGCACAGAGCATCTGCAGACATGAACATCAAGGTGGATCATGAAGACGGTGAGGGGATGGGATTGTAGAGATAAACCATGATGAAGGATGGACCTTCAATCAGGAAGGGTTATTTAAGCACCGCAGTAATAGGACCATTGCTGGCTGTAAGACTCTGCACGGTCTTCTAATCTTTCTGAGCCCAGTCTGCTCATCACTAAATCAGGGAACGTAATAGTACGAGTCCCATAGGAGAATTATGGTGTGGGGGCGGAGAGGTGATGAGAAAAGTCAGGTTAAAATGCTCTGTAAAGAGTAAAGACATGTGCAAATGTTAGTGACATTTTCCTAACATGAATCTGAGCATCTGTGAGATACCACTTACTCCAAAATTATGTGCTGGAGTGTGCATCCTGGCACATTTGAGATCATGTGAGATGCAAATTCACCAGCATTACTTTCTTTGTATTCCTTCCAGAGAAATGAAAAAATAAGTCTATTCTAAGCTCCCATTAATAAGCCTATGCATGCGAATCAAGAAAATTAATTTTTAGGGAAACATTTCCATTTCAGGGAGATGCCCTGAATAGAAATGTATTTAGTAACAATTCTAATGAAAGATATGATCACAGTTTATTAGATATGAATTAATACAGAAAGCTCCAAGGGCAGTGGCTGGGGTTTTATGTAACATCACCACTGAAAAATTACTATTACTGATAATGTAATGGAACACCTCAAAGGTGGCTTTTAAGAGTCCAAAATGAGCATTTATTTTTACGTCTCATAAGACGCTCAGAGGTGCCCGTTAAGTGGGCAATTAATTAGCAGGCACAAGCCGGGAGCCTATGACGCGGGCATTCAGTGCATCCCTTACCACTGTGAAAGAGCCTTAATCCCTGAATCAGCCAGCCACCTCTCCATCCTCTGCGAGTGTCCTAGTGCTGTGACCTTGAATCTATTTAGCTTGTGTTGAATGCTTTCTAGAGTAAGAGGAAAGAAATAGGATAAAGGGGTTGGTCTTCCTTGCCATCTCATAACTCAGAGAACTAAAGTTACACCAAGGGATACCTTTCCAAGTTTCTGTTAATTAGCAAACTACTTCTAAGGAGTTAGTGAGGACCCAGACACCGGAAAGATAGAAGCCCAGAAGCTATACAGGCATCTTGCAGCCGTACTTGCAAAGGAGGAAGAAACCTAGCTTGAAATTAAACTAAATTGCAATTAAATTCTCCTTCAGCCTTGTGATTCAACCAATAAATATATATTGAGTGCTTATTATGTGCCAAGTTCTGGAGATGCAAGCTGAACAAGACTCACAGAGTCAAACATTGCTGTAAAGGCGAAAAGAATGTTCTTCTCCTTGGTATTATCTAAGTCTGTGTTTATTAATTTTTTTCCTTTCTCAAGGACCTGGGAGCCATCTCTTTGAAATGTAATCATCAATGAAGAAAGCAGAGAAATACATTTGCAAGTTCAGACATCACTGCACTGTGTGGGGCATGTCCCCTGGTTCACCTCCCCCTTGAAGTTCTCCAGGACTTTTCTGTACGCGGGCCTCTCACTGTTGTGGCCTCTCCCGTTGCGGAGCACAGGCTCCGGACGCGCAGGCTCAGCGGCCATGGCTCACGGGCCCAGCCGCTCCGCGGCATATGGGATCCTCCCGGACCGGGGCACAAACCCGTGTCCCCCGCATCGGCAGGCGGACTCTCAACCACTGTGCCACCAGGGAAGCCCCCCTCCAGGACTTTTCTACTTGCTCAGCCCAGCCTTAAAAACCCCTCCTGCTCTCTGTTTCAATGAAATTGAGTTCAGACCTCTCAACCTTATTGCCATAACCTTGAATAAAATCAGTTATTCACATTAGTTTTTACCCAGTGTCCTTTTTCTCTGTTCCAGGATATGATCCAGTGCTCTGTTAGAGCAATATGGCACTGGACAATGTCAAACAGTCAAGCAAGACTTTATTCGAGGCTGTTGCAATAAAGAGAGGGAGGTCTGGACTCAATTCTATTGAAACAAAGGATTTTTAATGCTGGGCTATGGGAGCGGAAAGGTCCTGGAGGACTTCAGGGGGAGGTGGACCAGTGGGATGTGCCCACACAGTGCAGTGATGTCTGAATTCAAAAATGTATTTCTCTGCTTTCTTCATTGATGATTACATTCAAAGAGGTGGCTCCCAGATCCTTGAGAAAGTCATCCCTGGGTTATAAAACTGGCAAGAGGCTTTTAAAAAGATTAACATGTTACAGGGCAGAGAAGGAATTTACAGTGACAAGTTTTCTAAAGAAAATGCTCTAAGAAAAGGGAGGTCAGGGACCTGGAGTCTGGAAAAAGCTTGCCTGAAGTTTGACCAAGCTGGGCAAACCTTAAGCCGGCTTAGTTATTACCTTACCCTTAGTTGTTTGTCTCCTTAGGCTCCTCTTGGCTGTGACATTGGAAGGCTGATTGTTTTACTTGATTCTTTATAGGCATCCCATTTACGAAGTTCAAGAACAAAAGCAGTATAAGAGACACCCAATGAGGAGTGGTACTCCTCTCCCTGTTTCTCCGTATTCCGTTTCTCCTACCTCCTCTCCAGTTTTATTCATTTACTGGGTATTTTCCCAGTGTTTCTTTATATAACTTCAAGCAAATAAAATTAAATAGCATTCTCCCCTTTCTCTCACAAAAGGTGCATAAAATATATTGTTTTTCACCACCCTCACTTATTTATATCTCTTAAAGATCTCTCCACAGACAACAAATTTTTCAGTAATGACACAGAACATTCTAGTGCTGGGGTTTGGGATCCCATTGGTAAATACCATGCCACCATGGAAAAAGTAGGGGCCCCAGGGAGATGGAGCGACCTGGGTTTTGGAGATGGGTGATTCCACCTCTTGGGCCTCACACAGGTGATGTCACTTTTCTTGGCCTAATCTCTTCATAGGTAAAATAAGCATCCTTACATCTCATTATGTTGTTGTGAGAAAACTAAGATAAGAATTATGCGGAGCCTGGTCCCAATAAAAGTAACAGTAGTGGTATAGTAACAATAATAGCGATAACGAACATACACGGTATTTACCTCCCACCAGGTACCACTGTATCTTCATTCAGTCAAAAATAGTCATTAAGTACCTATTACATGCCCCTCCTGGTTCTAGGGTACCAGGACTACAAAGGTGAACAAAACTCATAAAAAGCCTGGCCCCATGCGTTGTATTCTAGTGTGGAAGACAATCAATCAATAAATATATACTATGTCAAGTGTATGCACTATGGAGGAAAGCAGAAGGAGGCTAGGCTGGGCAGGGAAGACCTCGTTGCTAAGGTGACATCTGTGCAAAGATCTTAACAGGTAAGGCAGTGAGTCTTGCAGATATGCAGGGACAAGCTTCCAGGCAGAGGGCACAGTAAGTTCACAGAACCTTCACATGTTCCGTGGACAAAAGTAGCCCAGAGGTGGATGGAAAGTAGTGGAAAGTAGTGAAAGAGCAGGCGAATGGTAGGAGAAAAGGCTCTAAATACAAAGGTAATGGACGTCAAGAGGGGCAGTGTGACAATTTGTACAGGGTCCTATGAGTCACATAGGTATAGTACTTGGATTTTACTCTGAGTGAGAAGAGGAAGAAGCCAGCACATGGACTGAGCAGAAGAGGGCTATAATATCACTCATATTTTTAAAAGACCACTCCATCTGGGGTGTGAAGAATAGACTTTAGCGGGCAGGGTGGGAGCAGGGAAAGCAGTTCTGAGCTTTTGCAGTGGCTCAGGTGAAAGACAACGTAGCCTGGTTGTAGGTGTCCACATGGTGAGAGGTGGACAGGTTCCGGGTGTATCTTCAAGGTAGAGCAACAGAATTTACTGATGGGGGAAAGAAAGGAGGGAGGCAAGGGAGGCTCCCTGCTTCTAGCTTGAGCAGTTGGACAGAAGGAAGCACCACTGATGGAGACAGTAGGGACCACAGTAGAAGCGGGCATAAATGAGGGGAGTAGAAATAGAAATTTGTGGGCTTCTCTGGTGGCGCAGTGGTTGAGAGTCCACCTGCTGATGCAGGGGACACAGGTTCGTGCCCCCATCCGGGAGGATCCCGCATTCCGTGGAGCAGCTGGGCCTGAGAGCTATGGCCACTGAGCCTGCGCGTCTGGAGCCTGTGCTCCGCAACGGGAGAGGCCACAACAGTGAGAAGCTCATGTACCGCATTACATACAAAAAAAAAAAAAAAAAAAAAAAAAAAAAAAGAAATTTGTTTGTGACCATGTTAAAAAATTAACTTATTATGAAAAATTCCCATCATTTATAGCAATAGACAATAGTGTAATAAAACCCAAGGTACTCATCACCCTGCTTCAGTCACCATCATCTGGTTATGTCTAACGTATATATCCTTATGGAGAACTCAGAAAGCCAGTAGGATATACAATCCAGCAGAAGACAGACCAGACTTGAAATGCACATTTCAGATTATTTAGCCTATAGATGGTATAAAAGTAATGAGAAGAGACCAGTTCACCAGGGAGGAGCTAGAGAAGGGGAGAACCGAAGTCCCCAGCCCAGGGGCTCCTGTACTTGGAGGTCAAAGGGATGAAGAGCCACCAGAACAGGAGGCCGAGGAGGAGCCCCCAGTAGCATTCTTAAGAGGAGAAGCCGGGATTAGTCCTGCCCGTTTAAACCTGCTCAGTTCTTACAGCAGTGTGACATTCATTTTCTTAATGTCATCCAGCTTGTAAATGGTGGAGCCAGGACTGGGATGTAGGCAGTCTGGCTCCAAACTCAAATATCCATCTCCCCCATCCCTTCCACCACAGAGTCACACACTCCTCTCCCTCCGTAGCACTGTGCTAGACTGAGGGACTTGATGGTGGTGGCAGTAGGGGCAGGGAGAATGTTACCAAAACATCCACGTTAAAAGTTAACTAACAATGCAGGACGTTCTTTGTGTGTGATCGACCACCAAATTATCTTAGTCAATAATTCGACGCTGCCTAATAAATAATATTAATGATGATAATAATTGCTATTTACTGAGCACGTATCTGTGGGTCAGGCACTCTGTGAGGTGCTTCGAGTGCTGTATCTTCTTTAATCTTACAACAAGTTTATGGAGATGAACCAATGTTATATCCATTCTGCATACAAAGACACAGAGGTAACAGAGCTTAGAAAGTGGTGGCAAGGGATCTGCTCTGTTCCGCCGATGGGTTTATGATTGCATTATTCAGAAGAAAATGGGGGAAGAAAGGGCAACATAGTGGGTTCAAATCCTAGCTCTCTGCGATGTGGTCTTGGTCATTCAACCACCCAGCCTCAGTTTCCTTATCCGTGAAAATGTAATGAAAAAAAATCCTATGTCTGGTCCTTGTACCCTCTTTCCTCTGAAATACTTGTAGATACCCGAATAAGTTAATATTTGTGTGATTCTTTATTTAATGTCTACCTTCCCTATTGAAATGAGGCCTGGAACCATTGTTGAATGTTCATGCTAAGTCCCCAAGACCTAGCAAAGTGTCTACATGCCTAAGGTCTCAACAAATGGTAGCTGTAACTTACAAGCTGATTTAGTTTTTAAAGTCTATGGGTAAAGTATATGAGATTTGTGGGTGAGAGTAGCTTTTATGCCCACCCGAGACTGGGAACTTCCCTCAACTTTACACCCTGTACTCCTTTATATTTCAGTTTTCCTCTGTGAAGCTGAGGCCGTAGCGTAGTTTAATGATGAGACTGTGGCTTCGGACTCAGGCAGACCTGGAATTGAATTCAGCCTCTTTTGCTATTAGCTGTGTGACCTTTGTCAAGTCACCTGACCTCTCTGAACTTCATTGTCCTCATTTGTACAAGGTGATTATATTAGCTACCTCATTGGCCAGGTGGTTAAATAGTATGTGGTGTTTAAATCAACTGACCCATGGTAGATGCTTAGTACTGGCTACTTATTTCTCCTTCTCACCCTCAAGGAAGAAACCATATTTATTTATTGTATGCCCAGTGATAAAAATAAACAGGCCTTAACGCATAGGAAGTGATTAACAAGTTGGAAGGCAGGAGGAAAGAAAAGAAAGGGAGGGAAGGAAGAGAGGGAGGAAGAGAGGAAAGAAGGAATCAGAAAAGGTTCTGTAAGCTTGTCATTAGGACTAGTTTGTTTTTTTTTTTGCGGTACACGGGCCTCTCACTGTTGTGGCCTCTCCCGTTGCGGAGCACAGGCTCCGGACACACAGGCTCAGTGGCCATGGCTCACGGGCCCAGCCGCTCCGCGGCATGTGGGATCTTCCCGGACCGGGGCACAAACCTGTGTCCCTTGCATCGGCAGGCGGACTCTCAACCACTGCGCCACCAGGGAAGCCCAAGGACTAGTTTTTAAAAAGAACCCATTTCATTCATTGAACAGATATCCTGCACTTAATAAATTTTAATCACTGTCCTAAGTGATGGAGATACAGAGAGAGCCAGACAGTGGCCGCATGTACCCATATTTGTAGGGTGACCATACATTCCATTTTCACTAGGGCAATTCTCGTTTATGCCTGTTGTCCCAGAGTCCTGTCTATTTTAGCATTTATCCCTGGACAAAAGTCACCTGGATTAGATGATAAATGATATAGTCACTCTACCTACTGAGTTCATAGATAACAAAGGAAAGCTGCTTATTCAAATGAAATTCAATCAAGCGGGTTGTGCACTGTGACGTTTGGAAGTCAGGGTGCCCTTAGAGCAAACATCTGGGACCCACACGGGGTATTAGGAGTCCAGGTAGGTGCTCCTCAGGAAGTAACGTTTATGATGAAAAATGAAGGGTGAGTAAGCGGATATTAGGTGAAGGGAAAGAAGGGAACAGACTATGACGAGCTGATGAGGGTTGGTACAGAGAGCATGTTGCTCCAAATATAAAGACCAAAGGGAATTCAACCTGGTGTTCAGAAAGTGGCCAGCATGTGGGGGGGGGTCTCTTTCCTGGTCTTCATTCACTTAGTAGGTCCCTAAAGCGGGGAAGCACCTCTCTGCCCGTCTTTGCCATCCTGCTGTGGGTGGCAATCCCCAGAAAGACGGAAGACGAATGGAAGTTTATGGAACTCGCACTCCTGGCTTGGCCCAAAGGGACCTGTCACGGAGGTGCCAAAAAAGGCAAAGAATGCCTGTCTCCCCCAAATTAGCTTTTCTTGGGAAGACAGAGGGGAAGCTTTCGTTCCGACAAAGTTATATTAATATTGTCAAGTTGGTGCACTGGGTCGCTGAACTGGTACTTGGGGACTGTCACAATATTGATGGGGAGTTGGGCAAGTTAATTTTAAATCTGTCACTTCACTCTTCCATGACTTCTGCTCCTTAATAAAACTCCACAGTGATGGAGCTGACAGCCGGAGAGTGATCTTCGAGTCTGAAACTGGCATGGAATGATTCTTTCTCCTCTCCCTCTCTCCTCCTGCCCCCTCCTTCTCTCCCTTCCCCACATCCTAGGTTGCCAACGTGAGGTGAGAAATCCCTCCTCTTAGAAAGGCAATCCCGTTGTTGGGGGCAGCATGAAGTCCCGGAAAGGGTGCAGGCTTTGCAGTTAGACCAACTGGGGTGTGAATGCTGATTCTGCCACTGACTAGCTGTGTGAACCTGTAAAAGCCACTTGAGGTATCTGATCCTCTGGTTCCTCTGGCTGTTGTAATATAAAATTCTACATGTCAAAACCCCTGCTACAATTTACCACCTGCCGGGTCCCTTTCTTCCCTTCAGCAATATGCGGGACATGAACTGTAGGTATCTGGCCCTGGACTCCATTGACAAGTGAGCCAGAAGTGATCCCTCTCTACACACCTTTAGTAGATCCAATGCTCAGGCGGTGTCAGGAAACCCATGGAGGAATCAAAAGGAAGGCAGTGATTAAAAATGTGCAGTGCTTTTGAGAGCCCTAGTGAGTTTCTAATGAGCTTTTTGCGTAACAGACTAATAACAGTTCTAATAAAACCCACCCCGCTGGAGCTAAAACCTTCATTTTCTCCACACTTGTAAGAGTATTTTTTTTCTGCTGGGGCTCCCGAACCAATGCAAATTGCCAGGAACTTGTGCAAACACCCAAACATTATAGGCATGTGACATTCGCTCCCTGGCTCTGTTTTCTATGGCCAGCGTCCAGTCTACTCTAAGACAATCCTATACACCTACTCCAGTCCCCAGCTTTGATCCTGCCCCCTGCTTATACTTGAATTCAATTTTTCCCTGTATTTGAACCTGTACTTTCTTTATCAGTGTTGACTTTGCTTATTTTCCTGGCTCTCACAGTCACTCCCTCTGTATCACCAGTCTCCCAAGACCCAACTGGTTAGGCTGACTGCTTGGTGGGCAGTCCCACCCAGCTGACCTGCTCTTTCCTCCTCTCTGTAAAGCGCAATTCTGGGCAATGTGTGAATCCATTGTTGAGCATTTGACGTTCATTGTATAGGTATTAATTTAACAACTGTATTATGGCAAGCCCGATGTGAAGACCTAGTATTTACAGAAGTAAATAGAACAGCTCACAGTCGTGTTGGGGGCAAGAAGAATGAGGTCACCTAAGGGAAGACAGCGGAAGACACCTGCAGTCATAGCCATGCTTGTCCTGATGAATGAGATTCTTCTGAGGCTCTGTCTAGCACTCACTTCTCAGCCCCTATTCGGTTACACTCTTTCCTCTCCTCCCCTTGAAGGACAGACTATCTTAAGTTTGATAGAAATGTATAGCGTATAGTCTCCACGTCCTCACTTTCCAGTTGCTTCTCACACTTTTCTAATTTGATTTTTCCCACATCACTCCCCAGAAACGCTAGTCTAAACTAAGGCCACAGATGATATTATTAGTGAATGCAGCAGAGCGGTTAAGAGACTGGGGAGAGGAAAGAGAATGCCTGCACTCAGATCTCAGCTGAGTCTATGTACTAAGTAAATTTTGTTTCATCATCTTTTGAAAGGAAGGGAGTATTTAAACCAGGAAATGCATGCAGACTACTAGGTACGTAGTTAATAGCCCAGGCATGTTATTACTTTTCTTGTCAACCTTATGCCTTCCTCTGCCTTCCTTGCACCCCCTGGTCATGCAGTGTTTGCAATTACATGTTTGCTTCTTTGTCTTCTTGACTGGCTTGTGAATTTCTCAAGAGCAGAGGCCATATCTTCTATGAATCAATGGCTAAGGCAGATCCTGACCATGTGAACACCCAGTGAATTTTGTGGATGATCAGTAATTGAACGAATGAGTGAATGAATGTCTGAATGAGAGAACTGATGTGAATGAAAAATGGAATGAATTAGTGGATATATACATGAATATATATTCAAATACGATTAATATATAGATGACTGTATGTGAAAATAAATGCATGAATAAACGAATCCATGAATGGATTAGTGAAGTGATGAAAAGAAAAATTGCTGGGATAGATGACAGAATGGCTGAGGGCAGAAATGTTATTGAGGGAATGACTGAATGAAAAGGTAAGCAAATGAATAAATTACTTATTGACCCCAGGTGGATATGGGAGGAACCTGGATTTAATGTTGGCAAAGGGGAGCCATACAAGGCACATGGCTTTGGGGGAAATTTGTGTCATTCTGGGAAAATGGAAAAATGAGGCTGGGAGTTGAGCAAAACTTGTTGTCTTTTCTGGAATTTGAGGAATGTTAAGAAATAAAACAATATTTTAAATTTGCTACTGTGCTAGGCATTGTGGTACGGCCATGGTAGGGAGAACATGAGAAGCAGGTGGGGAGGGCACACAGAGATGATGAGGAGAATGGTAGGAATTAACTGAGGCCAGGAAAGTATGTGGGGTGGGGTCTATTTGTTACAAGGTCCTTAAATATCAGGTTTAAAGTGTAACTAGTGTTTAGTGTATAATAGTGATCACGACAATAATGAACCATTTCATTCCTATTGTACCTAACAGTCTACAACAGTCCCTTTTGGGTTTCTCTCTTGTGAGCTTGCCAAATGCTTCAAGAGGAGGTTGGGCAAAAAGTACTCTCTCCTGTGGTGTGAATTCACTTAATCAAGAGTTTAGATTGAAGCCCCTTCTGGTCTCCTACTGGACTTTATTTACTTATTTATTTTTATAATTTTATTTTATTTAAATTTTTTTTAATATGTTTATTGGAGTCTAATTGCTTTACAATGGTGTGTTAGTTTCTGCTTTATAAAAAAGTGAATCAACTATACATACACCTATATGGCCATATCTCTTCCGTCTTGCATCTCCCTCCCACCCTCCCTATCCCACCCCTCTAGGTGGACACAAAGCACTGAGTTGATCTCCCTGTGCTATGCAGCTGCTTCCCACTAGCTATCTATTTTATGTTTGGTAGTGTATATAAGTCCATGCCACTCTCACATCGTCCCAGCTTACCCTTCCTGCTACCCGTGTCCTCAAGTCCATTCTCTATGCCTGCATCTTTAATCCTGTCCTGCCCCTAGGTTCTTCAGAACCTTTTTTTTTTTTAGATTCCATATATATGTGTTAGCATGCGGTATTTGTTTTTCTCTTTCTGACTTACTTCACTCTGTATGACAGACTCTAGGTCCATCCACCTCACTGCAAATAACTCAATTTTGTATCTTTTTATGGCTGAGTAATATTCCATTGTATATATGTGCCACGCCTTCTTTATCCATTCATCTGTTGATGGACACTTAGGTTGCTTCCATGTCTTGGCTATTGTAAATAGAGCTGCAATGAACATTGTGTTACGTGACTCTCTTTGAATTATGGTTTTCTCAGGGTATATGCCCAGTAGTGGGGTTGCTGGGTCGTATGGTAGTTCTATTTTTAGTTTTTTGAGGAACCTCCATACTGTTCTCCCTAGTGGCTGTATCAATTTACATTCCCACCCACAGTGCAAGAGGATTCCCTTTTCTCCACACCCTCTCCAGCATTTATTGTTTGTAGATTTTTTGATGATGGCCGTCCTGACTGGTGTGAGGTGATACCTCATTGTGGTTTTGATTTACATTTCTCTAATGATAAGTGATGTTGAGCATCCTTTCATGTGTTTGTTGGCAGTCTGTATATCTTCTTTGGAGAAATGTCTGTTTAGGTCTTCTGCCCATTTTTGGATCGGATTGTTTGTTTTTTTGATGTTGAGCTGCATGAGCTGCTTGTAAATTTTGGAGATTAATCCTTTGTCAGTTGCTTCATTTGCAAATATTTTCTCCCATTCTGAGGGTTGTCTGTTTGTCTTGTTTATGGTTTCCTTTGCTGTGCAAAATCCTACAGGAATTTAGACAAGCAGCAATAAATTGCATACCATAGCGAGATACTTAAAGCAGAGGGGGTATATGTTATTTTAAGTTTGATAGTGGAGTGACTCTAGAACTCTCATAACAGTACCATGAATGAGTCCAGGGAAAATTTTGACATTGGAGAGTATACTGGGTTCTACTTGCAGGTGGAAGGAGGGATAGCCAGTCATCAGAGGAGAGAGAGATGAGTTAGCACTGCATCCTGAGAACTCTTTTATCCATGACTTCCCACACAAGAATGTTGGGCAATGCCATGCGGCATGTCTTCCACAGTTGTTCTGAGACATCCCCAAATATTTTCCTTATGAACGTTTTCTAATTGACTGTCAGATGAAAGTCTTGGCATTAAAGAATAAGAAACATGATAAGAAGAAGATTATTGCTTTAGAAATAAGCAAAGTGAAGAAGTTAAAGAAATTCCTCCAATCATAAAGTAAATCAAAGGAAGACAAGGCCTTCCTTGTCTTTAAATTTAAACTCAGGTCTCCCAAATTATGTCCTTCATTTTCCTCTTTGTTCTGTTTCCTCTACCTTGGATTCCAGAGTAGCTTCTTAAGTTATGGCCCTGTCTCTCTAGATTTCTCATTTCCCAGCATCATGGCATAGGCGTATACCACTCAGGGTGTGGTTGCAGACTAGCAACATGGGCATCTCCTGGGATATTATTAGAAATGCAGAATCCTCCATCCCCCAGAAGATCCACTGAATGAGAATCTGCAGTTTAACAAGATCTCCAGGTGAGTCATATGCAAATTCGTATCTGAGAAGAACTGGGTTAGAGCAGTGGTTCTCATAATGTGATCCCTAGACTAATAACCTCAGCATCACCTGGGAACTTGGTGGAAATGCAAACTCTTGGGTCCCACTCCAGACCTACTGAATCAGAAATTCTGGGAGTGGAACCCGGTGGTCTGTGCTTTAGCAACCTTCCCCCAAGCCTCCTTTCACCCCACCAGTATCCCTGGTGATTCTGAAGCATGCAAAGTTTGAGAATGACTGAGCATAGAGGAAAGTGCACCAGCCATTAGAATCAGACCCACCTGGACTGGAACCTAGGAACCTCCACTTCCTGTCTATGTGGCCAGCCACTCCCTCTCTGACCATATAAGCAAAATTATGTTGATGACAATGAAGATGATGATGGTAATAACATCTGCCCCATAGGGAGGTTGTGATAATCAAATTATCTCTAATACAGCCTTTCTTCCTGATGACCCAGAGTCTTCCACTGCTTTAAATATGTCTGCATTTCTGCCTGGGCTCCCAGTGGCTTTTCTGACACTCCCTTCCAGACCACAGGTGGGGGTGAGGAGGTCTCTGGCCCTGGCCCTTATAGCAGCACCATCTATCAGCACCTGATAGCTCTGTTCTTCAGCCAGATTCAATAATAGCACTAATCCACACAATGCAGCTTGAATCAGAGGCAATTTGAATTAATTTATCAAGTTGAATATCACATGTGGCACTATTCAGTATTTTGCTGGAGCTCAGATCCATAACCTTTACTACACTTCCTTCATCCACTAATTCTGTAATTTTGTCAGGAAAAGCTATCAATTTGTCCAGGATGATTTGTTCTGCATGAACCCCCAATGCTCCTTATCACTCACTATTCCATCATCCCTCGAATGCTTACAGATTTCCTCTGGGCACATCTGTCCAATTATTTTACTAAATATTGACTCCAGGCTTACTAGACAGTGATTTTTCAGGATTACATCTCATTAGCCTCCTTGGAAGACCAGTTCTTCATTTGGTCAGTTTCACTGCCGCCTTTCCCGGACCTCCTGCCTCCTTCTGCACAGACCCACCACTCCTCCTGGGTGGCACTCCCTGTTGCTTGACTTGGAGAATAATAATATTATTCCTCAGTCCCCCACACCCCAATGCTCCAATAACCAAGGCCATCTTACGTATAGAATCACAGGAAGCTAGAGGTGAAACAGCCTTAAAGAGGAGGTGTATTGTGGGGAAAGAGCCCAGCTGCACTTGGACTGCAAGCCTGGCTTCTTCTCCGCTCAAGTGTTTCATTACCTGGGGCAGGTGGCCACCTCTCTCTGAGCCTCAGGTTTTTTTCCCTCCATCTGTAAAATGGGACTAAATAAACCTCAAGAGGGACTACCGAAAGGATTAAATAAGACAGATGCTTCATGCCCTCAAGTGTTGTGCCTGCCGGGAAATTGATGCCTTGTTCATGGTAGTCCCCTTCACCTGTACTTTATCTAATGCCGTCTCTTAAAGAAGGGAATCAATCTAGGAAAGAGACATACAGAAGATCCCATAGACCCCCCCCCCCCACAGAAGACATGTCTCAGTGCTTGTTCCGTGTAAGTCCATACATTTACCTCTGGCTCCTCCCCGTTAATTATCTACAGGTGGATGCAACCCCATGCAAAGATCATGGTTTGTCCAGTAGAGCATGGGCTACATCTCAGTCCCCAATCATCCGTCAGTGAGAACCCTTGAACAGTGCACAACCTGCACAAGTGTGTGTAGAGACCCTGCATCTTCCCCTGTGCCACGAGAGATGAGATTTTAAAAACATTTTTTTTTTACAGTTCTGTTTCATTTATTTATTTATTTATTGGCCATGCTGCACGGCATGCAGGATCTTAGTTCCCCGACCAGGGATTGAACCCGTGCCCCCTTCATTGGAAGCACGGAGTCTTAACCATTGGACCGCCAGGGAAGTCCCAAGAGATGAGATTTTAAAGCCTCTTCCAGCCTTGAGATTCTCTGCTTTGTCCTTCTTCTTTGAGATGTCACAAAAAAATATGCCTGAAGTCCTGTTTTGTTTTTTTCTGTTTGTTTGCTGGATAGGACAGTGGGTGGAGGAAAGATAAGCTGGTGTATAGGGGTATCTCATACAACTGCTGTGGCAAAATAAACATAAAATATGGGTTCAGGTTAAATTAATTTCATTAATTTTATTTTTTTCCTTCCGGTCCTTTGAAACCTCAGAGTGTGGAGGTTATAACTGGGCCATTTATTATCCGCTGCTGAGGGACTCGCAAGAACCAGCATCTTGGGGGCCTGGAGCTCCTTGTTTACATATCACCTTTCAGAAAGGGATAATGGATAGTCCTCCTTGCTGGCCTGAGTCGCATTCCATTCCCTTTTATTATGTGTCCCCACAATTCTATTACCTGTTTGTGGTGTCAGTGACTCAGCCACAGTGGCTACAGTAATGACGGCTTTCAGAGCTCAGCTAATGACGCAGGCACTGAGGTGTCTCCAGACCCAACAGCCGGCTGAATCTCAATTTAGCAGGATTTGAGACCGTGGCATCATGCATTATGCATGAGCGCGCTAGCCGCCTGTGTGTACAGAGCCTGGGAGTTGGTCAGAGGAAGGGTAGCGGGGGTGCACATTTATACCCAAGACCCTGCATATTGGCGGTCATGGGAGGAAAATGAGCTGTCTCATCATGCAGAGCGTTTGCTGGGAGATTGGCAGGAGGAGAGGGAAGGAGAGATTGGTAAATATGAACAAATCTAACCTAGGAAGACAGTACAGCAGGCTGGTTAAGAGGTGGTCCCTGGGGTGAGAAGGCTGGCGATCAAATCCTACCACAGCAGTTTACTGGCTGGGTCACCTAATGCTGAGGAATTAAGACTCACTTTCCTTATCTCCATAATGGGATTGTAATCCACTGAGGGCGTGAAATGGAATAATGCAAGCAAAGCTCTTTGTTCTGTGCCTAGCAGCATAGAAAGTGCTCAATTAATGTGGGCCACTATTATTAATGATTGCTTCCTCTGCCAGAAGGAAGTTTCTATCTCCAGATCCCACTCCCACACAGCCAGCCTGCATAGACACGGAACACCTTTCCTTCTACTCTGATGGATATGACTTGTCCACTGTATACTATAGAGAACAGTAGAAACAACAGATGGGGACTCTTGTCCCAGTTCTGCCTCAAGGTCATTGAGTAACCTTGGGTGGACCCCTTCCTGATCTCGGTCCCCAGCCTTCTTAGCCACAAATGAGGGGGCAAAGTGGATCAGATTGCATTTCATGGAGGAGCACAGGGTCTTCAGAAGAGCTTTGAGAGTCCCTTCCAAAAGAGTACAGATGGGGCTGGAGAAGACTCTACCTAATATCTATGTCATGTGTGGGAGTTCCAAACATAGGTTCTGCTGCACATAAAGAAAAGAAATGATTGCACATGACATGATACTATACATAGAGAATCCTAAAGATGCCACCAGAAAACTACTAGAGCTAATCAATGAATTTGGTAAAGTAGCAGGATACAAAATTAATGCACAGAACTCTCTTGCATTCCTATACACTAATGATGAAAAATCTGAAAGAGAAATTAAGGAAGTGCTCCTATTTACCACTGCAACAAAAAGAATAAAATACCTAGGAATAAACCTACCTAAGAGACAAAAGACCTGTATGCAGAAAACTAGAACACACTGATGAAAGAAATTAAAGATGATACAAACAGATGGAGAGATATATACCATGTTCTTGGATTGGAAGAATCAACTTTGTGAAAATGACTATACTACCCAAAGCAATCTACAGATTCAATGCAATCCCTATCAAACTACCAATGGCATTTTTCATAGAACGAGAACAAAAAAAATTCACAATTTGTATGGAAACACAAAAGACCCCGAATAGCCAAAGCAATCTTGAGAAAGAAAAACAGAGCTGGAGGAATCAGGCTCCCTGACTTCAGACTATACTACAAAGCTACAGTAATCAAGACAATATGGTACTGGCACAAAAACAGAAATACAGATCAATGGAACAGGATAGAAAGCCCAGAGATAAACCCACGCATATATGGTCACCTTATTTTTGATAAAGGAGGCAAGAATATACAATGGAGAAAAGACAGCCTCTTCAATAAGTGGTGCTGGGAAAACTGGACAGCTATATGTAAAGAATGAAATTAAAACATTTCCTAACACCATACACAAAAATAAACTCAACATGGATTAAAGATGTAAATGTAAGGCCAGACACTATAAAACTCTTAGAGGAAAACATAGGCAGAATACTCCATGACATAAATCACAGCAAGATCCTTTTTGACCCACCTCCTAGAGAAATGGAAATAAAAAAAAAAATAAACAAGTGGGACCTAATGAAACTTAAAAGCTTTTGCACAGCAAAGGAAACCGTAAACAAGATGAACAGACAACCCTCAGAATGGGAGAAAATATTAGCCAATGAAGCAACTGACAAAGGACTAATCTCCAAAATATACAAGCAGCTCATGCAGCTCAATATCAAAAAACAAACAACCCAATCCAAAAGTGGGCGGGAGACCTAAATAGACATTTCTCCAAAGAAGATATACAGATTGCCAACAAACACATGAAAGGAAACTCAACATCACTTATCATTAGAGAAATGCACATGAAAGCCACAATGAGGTATAACCTCACACCAGTCAGAACGGCCATCATCAAAAAATCTACAAACAATAAATGCTGGAGAAGGTGTGGAGAAAAGGGAATCCTTCTGCACTGTGGGTGGGAATGTAAATTGATACAGCCACTATGGAGAACAGTATGGAGGTTCCTTAGACCCAGCAATCCCACTACTGGCCATGTACCCTAAGAAAACCATAATTCAAAAAGAGACCTGTACCACAATGTTCATTGCAGCTCTGTTTACAATATGTTCATTGAAGCTCTATTTACAATAGCCAGGACATGGAAGCCACCTAAGTGTCCATCGACAGATGAATGGATAAAGAAGATGTGGCACATATATACAATGGAATATTACTCAGCCATAAAAATAAATGAAATTGAGTTATGTGTAGTGAGGTGGATGGACCTAGAGTCTGTCATACAGAGTGAAGTAAGTCAGAAAGAGAAAAACAAATACCGTATGCTAACACACATATATGAAATCTAAAAAAAAAATGGTTCTGATGAACCGAGGGCAGGACAGGACTAAAGACACAGACGTAGAGAATGGACTTGAGGACACAGAAAGGGGGAAAAGTAAGCTGGGATGAAGTGAGAGAGTGGCATGGACTTATATATACTACCAAATGTAAAATAGATAGCTAGTGGGAAGCAGCTGCATAGCACAGGGAGATCAGCTCGGTGCTTTGTGTCCACCTAGAGGGGTGGGATAAGGAGGGTGGGAGGGAGACGCAAGAGAGAGGAGATATGGGGATATATTTATAGTATAGCTGATTGACTTTGTTTTAAAGCAGAAACTAACACACCATTGTAAAGCAATTATACTCCAATAATGATGCTAAAAAAAAAGCAAAAAAACGAAAGCAAAAAGAAAAGAAATGAAATTGAGTTATTTGTAGTGAGGTAGATGGACCTAGAGATTGTCATACGGAGTGAAGTAAGTCAGAAAGTGAAAAACAAATAACGTATGCTAACACACATATATGGAATCTAAAAACAAAATGGTTCTAATGAACCTAGGGGCAGGTCAGGAATAAAGACGCAGACGTAGAGAATGGACTTGAGGACACGGGAGGGGGAAGGGTTAGCTGGGAAGAAGTGAGAGAGTAACATTGACATATATATACACTACAAAATGTAAAATAGCTAGTGGGAAGCAGCTGCCTAGCGTAGGGAGATCAGCTCGGTGTTTTGTGACCACCTAGAGGGGTGGGATAGGGAGGGTGGGAGGGAGACACAAGAAGGAGGAGATATGGGTATATATGTATACACAGAGCTGATTCACTTTGTTATACAGCAGAAACTAACACACCATCGTAAGGCAATTATACTCCAATAAAGATGTTAAAAAAGAAAACAAAAAGAGAAATGAGAAAACCACTGTTCTCGCAGATACTAATGTTCTTAGAGTTTTGATGGCCCATGATTCTACAACTTCTTCATGGAAGGGATGAGGTAAGCAGAGGGAACAGTGGCCACTCTCTTAAACTATGAGATAATTTTCTTGAGGATGTTGACAAGGCATGTCTTAAAAGTGCGGAGACATCCTGAGTCTGTTTATCTAGACCAGAGATCTGGTTCTTTAGGAGGCAGGAATGGCTTTACAGTTAGAGCTGATTCTATTCTGGACTCTACCCCTTACCTGCTTGGTGATATTGGGCAGGACTCTTATTCTCTGAACCTGAGTTTTCTCATCTGTAAAATGGAGGCAGTGGCTTCTACTGCAAGGGGTGATGGGGACCGTAAGTGACATCATATACATAATTTCACAGTTCACGGTGTGTGGTATGCGCTCAGGGCCTGTCTTTTTCTCTCCTCTTCCCCACCTGAATTCTGAATTCTGTTTTATTCCTCTACTTCGAGGCCTGCCCTTGGGTCAAGTGCTCTCTTATGAAGAAGACATGGTCCCACCTACCTTTCCTGTCATTAGCTATCTTCACTGTGACCCCTGTTCTCCCTTATGACATCCCCATTAGGGTACAGCATTTCCTCCTTCAAATCCACAGACCTCTGGGGCAAAGCGTTGGCAGAAGACTCCCGGAAAGGAAAAATACTTTACTGTAGCAGGTTGTAAAGTTCAGTACAGGCCCCTGTGGACAGTGCGAGTAGATGGTGGCTCAGAGTCGGGGCCCAGAACTTTGCAATGGGAACTAGGTATGTTCCGAAGAATAAAATTTTAGAAATAGAGGTTTAGTTCCTAGAGGGAGAGCATCAGGCATCGAAAGAACATGGCTTGCTGGGCAGGCTATCAAGACAGATATGGGATGGAGGCTTAGCGTCCAAAACTGTTTCCTAAAATGAGAGTAAAACCAGACGCCAGTCTAATTCTTCCCCTTCCATTCCTTTCTTTATTTCTCCCTCCCCCTTTTTAAAACAATGTACTGCTTCTAGGCAAGCCTCAGGCTAGCAGGAAACACATCTGTAAAGAAATAATGACTCTACCACTTGGTGTATGAGTAGCACGTGCTAAAGTGAAGTTAAGCCTCCTGAGCTCTGACCTGGAGGTTCGTAAATTGCCTTTGACTGGAATCAGGCCCTGGTGACTGCAGCCAAGACGAGGCTGCTGGCTGGAGTCAGGTGGCTCTGCTGTCGGAAGAAAAGACATGGAGGGATAATGGTTGAGGGGAAGGCAGTCCTGGGAATTGGGCTGATCATTTTAACCCATAGTGAACTGCTGGCTGATAGAGTCTTCTCAGGGGGAGCTTACGTAGCAGGGCTCAGATTGCTAATTCATTGACTCAACCCAATGGCTGGCTTTGCCTGGCCTGAACTCTGCTTCTCTGCTCTTAGCTTGTGGCCACCTGAAATCTAGCCTTTGGATCTGCAAACCTCTAATTAAGGTTCCTCATCACTTACCTCAGTCCTGCTGGGAACCTAGGATCCCTATGTTTCAGAGAAAGGGTAATATCTAATATATTTTGAAAATGTAATGGCATGGATACCAAACAATCAGAATGGACCTGGATGGAGCTCTCGGATTGACTGTCAGCCATAAACAACGAGGCAGGTTGTGTGTATGAGAACTAGTGGAAAGTTCACCCTGATGCTGAGCCCCCACTGCTCCATGGGACTTGGATCTTCTCTTGTCTGCTTACATGCTTGACTGCCTGGCCTCTGGACTTTGCCACCTCTAGATGGACGTGACTGTATTCCCTTTGGGTATGGCCACCACCACTATCTATGGTCCTGGACAGAGCTTGGCACTCAATGCACAAATCCCCCCAGCCTCCAGCCAGTTCTTGGGGAGGCCTCCTGCCCTGCAAATGAAGAACATATATCTTATCCCTCAACTTCTCTGAAAACATATGGAAAGGAAGTAGGTAATTTCAGATAATGTGATTACAAGGGCAGTATACAGAGGTGACTTAGATCCATCCATTCATTTGTTCATGAGCCCCTACTGTGTGCTCAACTCTGAATGAGGTGCTAGAGATGGAAACATGAATTAGATGCTCTTCCTGCCTTCTTGGTACTCATAGGCTGGTGGGGTAGATATAAGCGTAAACTAAACGCGGTAGGTTTGACAAATGTTACTAAGTCAAGTGGGGATTTGTTTATTTTAAGGTTTCTTCTTTACAGTAATGCTATGAGGTTGGTGTACACCGTCCTTATCCTACAGCTGAGGAGATGGAGACGCTGAGAGGTTAAGTGACGCAAGTAGTAAGTGCCTTGAAGCAACTCTTGTCTAGTCTAATAAGCCCCTCACCCGCTTGTTTAATCATCGTCCTCTGCTTGTTCTGTGTTATGAGAGAAGAAGCGTGAAAGTCAGGGGGCACCTGATATAGCCAGGCTACCCGGGAAGGTTTCTAAAAGGCGATGCCCGAGATGAATCTTGAAGAGTGAGTGGTGGTTAGGAAAGGACAGAGGAAAGGGTATTTCAGGCAGAGAGATCAGCAAGTAAAGAAGCTTGAAGAGAAAGCACATAAGACTCCAAATGGTTTGATCTCTGTGGAGCGTGTGGGTCAGTCTTTGGAGAGAGAGGTGAAGAGGTGATCAAAGTCATGGAATGCTGGGCTCTATATCCATGGCTTTTTGAAGGACCTCCTAGTTGGCAAATTTGCTTAGGGAGAAAACTAGATAGAAGCCTGTGAATGTGTCCTTGGGGAAAACCTTCCAGAGAGTCCTTCTCAAGACCTTTTTACTGAGGAGTCTTGGCTTTCCCATAGGGAACTCATTACTGCCTGGAAAAAAGTGCATGCAGGAACACACGTGTTTGGAAACAGGAAACTAACAAACTGGAAGGGGCCGATGGGAGAGTGAGGGGAATGGAAATGAGGTCCCATAAGGAAGTGTTCAAAGCCTGGAGTTGTTTATCCTAGAGAAGCAAACACTCAGGGTGGGGTGGGTGGAAATGGGAACTACAGTCACATCTCAAAGATTACGACAAGCTATGGAGTAAGGGAGAGAGCCTGGGCTTTGCAGCCAGACAGGCTTGTAAAACCTTAAGAAAATTACATCACTTCTCTGGGAACTGAGTTCCTCAGGGCAAAAGGGGAGAACACATAATGGTTTTACAGTACTATCCTGAGAATTAGAGATACTGTATGTAAGGCACCTGGCAACTGACCAACACTCAACAAAGTGGTAACTGCTGTTGCTGTCATTGTCCTGCGGAAGAAGTAATGAAGGAAGGACTAGTCTTGCATAGATTCCCCAGCCCTGAATCAACCCCATCACTTATCTTCCTTCCAACTTGGGGACAGCCACATGTAGTTTGTTCTTTATTATTATTTTTTTTTTATTGGAGTATAGTTGATTTAGCCACAGGTAGTTTGCATCATTCACACCAAAATGCAGATTGGCACCCATACCCATCCATGGTCTCCAGTATCAGCTGGGTCCTCAGCTCTAGTAGACTGTTCTCTTCCCTTCTCTCCATCCCTGCAGTGGCTTTTTTTTTTAAACCTTCAGAGCCCTTGTTTAAGCCTCTAACACAGCCTCAGCCTTCTTCACTCTCCTGTTGTTTTAAAGAAAAAAAATATGAGACCATCAGGCAAGAAAGGACATAACCAAACCTCCTCCACGCGTACCCTCATACACACCCACTCCTGTCTTAGGAGAAGTGTTTCTTCTCCTAACTAATACTTATCTCGTCCCCTCCAATCTTTTAAGAAATATATCATCAGTAACCACCCTCTTTCTTCCTTAAATGTCTCCCTCTCCCCTGATCCTTTCCCCTCAGCCCATAAATGTGTTCATTTCTGCCATCTCATCCGCTCCCCACACTTTGAGTTGCCGTCAGCTACCACCGTATGGCTTGCATTCACAGTCAGCCTTCTAGAAAGAGAAGTCTATGCAAATGGTCTGTACTCCCTCATTTCCCACTTGCCTCCCCACCTACCACATAGGCGTCTGCTCCTGTCATCCACAGAGACTGCATCCCCCAAGGCCACCGGGACACATGCTCATGGGCCCGTCTAATACACCTCTCACTTTTTCCCTCACACCAGCTCTGCTCTTGATTTGACCCCAGTGTTCACTGTCTCTTGAAAACTTCTTCCCTGGTTTCTGTGTACTGCACACCCCTGGTTTCCTTCTCACCTCCATAGACACTTCCCAGCCTTTTTGGGCTTGATCCTCAGTACTTTTATCTTCTCTCCCTACACATGCTCCGTGTATGCTCTTTTCCAAGCCTGCGCGCCAGTTGGGCCTATCTTCAGCTAAAGTCAGGTATATCCAACCTCCCAAGGATATAACTACTTGACGAGCAAACACACCTCGGAGCTGAGTTCTGAACTAATCCATTGGTAGTCACCAGCATGGAGATAATTATTTTTTAAAAGTCCTTTGAGATAAGATTTCCTGGAGAGACTACAGATAGTGAAAAGAGCCAGAACAGATTAGGGGTGGGGACAAGAGAAGGGGCCACCCAAGGTGACAGAGAAGAAGTGGCTGGGGAGGCAGGAGGGGGAAACACCAGAGGGAGGAGGTCATGGGGTCCTCAGAACATGCTTCATGAAGAGAGTTTGGTCATCCATGTCATCTGCTGCTCTGAGGTCCCCTCGATGAAGGTGGAGAGCAGTGGGCTTGTCAAATTGAAGGCCATCGGTAGCCGTGGTAAGGGTGAGGTATGTGGAATGCATGTGACCAAAGGCTTATTGGAATGGGCTGAGTGAGGATGAGAGCTGAGAAATCAGAATCAGTGTGATAACTCCTTTATAAGGAGGACTTCTGGCAGAAAGAGGAGACAAAACATTGGATTTGGGGAGCTTACAATATATTATCGTTCTTTTCTTTTACCTGTATGACTCCCCTACTAGACTACTACATGCTTGAAGACAGGGTCATTGTTTTTCTGCTTTGTTTTGTTTTCATCTTCAATACACGAGGTCTGACCCAACGTAGGTCTTTAGTAACTTTTGTCTTGAAAAGAGGATTAAAACCATCAGCATTTCCACAGGTTGTTAATGGAAGTAATGAGCTCTCTTTTCCTATAGACCTGCAATCAGGAACTGGGGGATTTTCTTCCCTCCCTCCCTCCCTCCCTCCTTCTTACTTCCGCTCTCCTCCTGCCCTCCTTTTCTTCCTTCCTGAGATATCTGCCGCATGACTCCGTCACCCTGTGGTGCCCACAGCGTTAACCCCAGGGGGGCTCTTGAGGTCAGATCCGACAGTGCTGGCTGCAGGGACCCCTGCTTGCTGAGCGGGCTCTGAGCACAGTTCACCAGGAGTGTGTCTCTGTACTGTGCTGCATGGAAGACAGAAGACACCAGAAGAAAGGCCCAGGCATTGCCAACGTGCCTTTGAAGAAGCCTCGTAGTATCTGTCTCCGGAGCTGCTCAGCCCACAGACACGCTGGTTATTAGTGTCTCCTTGTTACTGTGCTATTAAGAGCTGTCAGCTCCTTCGTTCTAATGCTCTCTTTCACTTTGAAATGTTTTGTCAGGCCTGCGTTCGCCTAGAGAACAGGGATTCCGAGTTCAGCAGGATGTCTCTTACAGGGCATCCTCCAAGCCTGTCTCTGGGCATCATGCTTAATTAAACTGCAGCAATCACCCTCCCCTCTCCCCAGCCACCCTGCCCGCTGTTCGCAGGGAACCGAGCTCTAGGAGCTGGCACAGAAGCGGGCAGTGGGGACGTGACACAGCCGGAGGCGGGCTGGCGGGGGCGGCAGGCAGCCCGATCAGTGGTTAGTTCTGCAGGCTTGGTCCTCTCCCAGCCCTCGCCATGCGTGCCTCTGTGGGTGTGCTTGAATATAGATGTGTGTGTGAGTGTGTTTGCTTGTGTTTATATGTATATGTATGTCTCCAGGTGCCCTAAGTATACGTGTATGTGCCTAAGTATTTGTTTATGTCTGCGTGTGCCTAAGTGTATGTGGGTGTGAATGTGTGTGTGTGTGTTTGAATGTGTTTGTTGTGTGTGTTTGTGGGTATGTGAGTGTGAATGTGTTTGTAATTATGTGTATGTGTGTATGTAAGTGAGAATGTGTGCTGGTGTGTGTGTGTTTACGTGTACGTGAGTGTGTATATTTGTGTCGGTATATGAGTGTGTACCGGTGGGTATAGGAGGGATGGCGTTTGGCCCAGATGTCAACACATCTCCTGGTCACAGGTCTAGGCCATTTGTCCATGATGTCTGCCCAATCCCTGCTTCTTTAACTATTACCAGTGATCATTTGAGGCTTGTCTTAGGCTCTGTTTTAAGTGACTTAGGTAAGTTTTAATTGAATACTTAGTAGCCTTATTAGTAGGTAATATTAGTCTTCTTTTCACTAAAGATTGAAAGGGAAAATTATTTGTCCAAGGCCACAGCCTTTATTCTCCACCACCATAAAGTTAATACATATTTCTGTAGAAAATCCAAGCAATATTTGTAGAAAAAAAAAGAAGTTAAAAATCCCCTGGAGTCTTATCTGCGTGTGACCACCTTCACATTTGTGAACCTCCTGTCAAATGTCCTCTTGTGCTTAGAGTCACATGTCATATATAGAAAAACGTATATAACTAGGGTGGCACGGCATATGCTCATCATTTTTTTTCACTTAAAAATATCCCCTAAAGATCTTTCTCTAATTTATAAAGATCAGCTATACGTTTTTTAATGCCTGCACCTATTCCATTACCCAGACTTATAATTCATTGAATCGATCCCCTATTGATAGACATTTAGCTATTTGCCGGCTTTTCACTATCATAAGCTATGTTGTGATAAGCATCTTTGTAAATACAGCTGTGCACATTTGACTGTCTCTTAGGATGAATCCAGGAAGCAAAACCTCTTGGGCAAGAAGCATGCACATTGAACTGTTGATTCCTGATACCACGTAGCCTCAAGAAAGGTTGAGCGAGTTTACATTTCAAGTCCCAGATGTAGTGTCTTAGCCAGAGGGAAGGCAGCTGGTCCTGATTTAACTCCACTGTTGTGGGGAGGAAGATTTGGACTGCCTCAGGGCTTGGCTGGTCCAGGACTCCGGTTTCCACTGCGCGGTGCCTGGAAGCCTAATGCCGGGAAAGCGGAACAGGGCTTTCTCTGCAAGGAAAGCTTCATTAGGCTGCTCTGGCGCATGTGGCGGTGCTCTCAGGTAGAACTTGGCCTCCACTCAGAAGGAACCCTCTTGGGCTGAATTACTCTAATTCAGCCCCATGCTGTCTTGGTCCTCACATTTGTCATTAGCAAGCGTACTGTAGAGACATCTGCATTTCACGCAGCGTCTCTCAGAGATAAAGAGGATCCGTACAGAACTGTGAAGGGAAAAGGCAGACAAAGCCGGAGCGGTGGGGCTCAGTGTGCAGACACACGCAGATGCCGAGGCACAGAGGGGTCTTTCAGAAGAACTGAGGATCCGATAGATGCCTGCATTAGACCATTATTATATTTTAAAATTGACCCTGCCCTCAACTTCCAATTAAAATAACAGGGGGCAGTTAACATGCTCAGATGCTGGAACTCACATAAAGGTGGAGAGATAGTGATATCAGAAACAGTAAATGTAAGTTTGCTGTACTCCGAGCTCGTGAAGGCAGGGATGAAGGAGGGGATGACAGTTCTCGGAAGATTCAGTGAAGAGTTGAAATGAATGAATGAATGACTTTCATCTTGAAGTCGTCCACCAAAAGATGTTCCAGTTGAGGACTGAATAGAAGTGGTTCAGATGTTACCTGCATCACTCACTAGCTATCCTTGCAAGCTGGGTTTGCCAAGGATGCAGAATCCAAGTTCAGTAAGCAGCGTGTGGATTAGGGAGTGGCTTTGGGATTAGTAGGTGTGGAGCGGGACCCGAAAGAAGTCACAGGGCACTGCAGGTTCAACCACAGCCTCAGCGGCCCCCATGGGGAGCTCTGGGCTGAACTGGCCCTTCAGCTTGGCCCGAGTTGGGCCCGGATGTCTAATCCTTTATACGCTTGCAATGAGCAGTCATGGGTGCAGGGTACCCAGGTAGGGGCAGGGTCTTAGGCAAGGTGACTCTCTGTGGCCAAAGCAGTCCCTAAAAGGGCTGCACGCTGACAGCACACCTAGCATCTGGTTCTAGCATCTGGGACGACAGTGAAGGGGGACCTGAGTGGAGCACCACAGTGCCTGCCACGCTAACTGTATGACCTTAGACAGCCATGTAATTTCTCTGATCAGCGTTCTTATCCATGTATAGAGAACCCCCCTTATATAGTGGAAAGGCTGGAAGGATTAAAAGGTCCTCTAAGGGGTGTGCCCAGCACTCTATTCCGCCCCAAGGGTCGTTAGTTTATATTCGCATTTCCCTTCTTCCGGGCTCCCTCTGGAGCCCTCTTGCCTTCCCCGCTGCTTAGTTATCTGGTTGTTTCTCCCCATCACCCCACTCCCGAGGGCCTTGCACAGTGCTTTGCATGTTGCAGAAAGGGAACTATAGTAGCACTTACTGAGAACCTACCGTGAGCCTAACACTGCAAGGCGCTTTCTCGTCTATCATATCCTGTCCAGTCCTCTCTGTACTCTGACAGCTGGGTTTTAGCAACCCCACTTTACCTGTAAGGAAACCGAAACTCAGCAGGTGAAGCCTCTTGCCCTGGGCCAGCCATATAGCAACTCACTGCTAGAGTGCGGATGAGATAAGAATTCAGGGCCACCTGCCTGACTCCACAACCCCAAACAAACACAGACGGTGTTTCTTCTCAGCGTTGCACCCCCGGTGGGGATTTTCTTGCCTGTTTTTAGTCGGAGTGATGAGGGTTGCCTGGAGAAGTTGAAGTTCCGGGTCTTTGAAGGTGGCTTTCAGGGGCTCCCAGCCACCGTGCAGCTGCAAGGAAGAGACAGGCTGGTGTGGATCACGGAAGCTGCGTGCAACACAGCATCGCAGACACCGACTGCTGGGCTTCTGTCAAGAGACGGTGAACAGAGCATACGCGGACATCTCCAAATCGCTGCACTCGGGGGCAGATTTATGCTCATTTTCAAAAAGGCAAGGGAGAAAAGGAATCTACCTTATAAATTTGCGGCTGGTGACCGAATGCTGAGTGTGCGTGCCGGAGTGGCGGTGTGATAGAGCGGAACGGCTACCTCAGCCAGGTGTCCGAAGTAGCAGCTGTTATTTATCGGGCACTGACTGTGGGACAGGCACCATGATAGGCGTTGCAGAGAGTGAGGAACACAGAGTCCTCAGCCCTCACCCTCACTTAGTTTGTAGTCTGGTGAAGAAAGCAGCCGCTGGACCTGTGAGTAGTGGGCGTGCCTCCAGAGAAGGAGGAAATGAGCTCCATCGGGGAGAATCAGGATGAGGTAAGAAGAGATTCAGCTTTGAAATAAAGTAGTCGCGGAATTGAGGCAGTTTTCATCCTGGGATCCAATCTCCCTGAGCCTCAGTTTCCTCATCTGTGAATGGAGAGAAAAAAAAAAAAAAATCCTTACCTCATAGGATTGCAGTAATTAAATAAGGCAATATAGCTAACCTGGGGGCCAGCAGATTTTTCTATAAAGGGCCAGAGAGTAAATGTCTGAGTCCTTTATAGAAAATGAGTTTGGGGAATTCCCTGGCAGTCCAGTGGTTAGGACTCCACGCCCTCACTGCTGAGTGCTTAGGTTCAATCCCTGGTCGTGGAACTAAAATCCCAAATCCCACAGGCTGCTCGGCGCAGCCAAAACAGACAAACGAACAAAAAGAAAAAAGAAAGAAAGAAAGAAAAAAGAAAAGAAAATGAGTTTTGTAGCCACCTGATTATTTTTTTTAATTGAGGTAACATTGATTTTTAACATTATGTAAGTTTTAGTGTACACTGTTGTATTGCTGCTTCTGTATACGCTACAGCATACTCACCACCCCAAATTTAGTTTTCATCCATCACTATACAGTCGATCCTCTTTACCCATTTTACCCTCCCCCCACCCCTCCCCTCTGGTGACCACTACTCTGTTCTCTGTATCTGTGTGTTTGTTTGTTTTTAATTAATTAATTTATTTATTTTGGCTGCGTTGGGTCTTCGTTGCTGTGCACAGGCTTTTCTCTAGTTGTGGTGAGCGGGCACTACTCTTCGTTGCGGTGCGCGGGCTTCTCATTGCAGTGGCTTCTCTTGTTGCAGAGCTCGGGCTCTAGGCACACGGGCTTCAGTAGTTGTGGCTCGCGGGCTCTAGAGCTCAGGCTCAGTAGCTGTGGTGCACGGGCTTAGTTACTCCACGGTATGTGGGATCGTCCCGGACCAGGGCTCAAACCCGTGTCCCCTGCATTGGCAGGCGAATTCTTAACCAATGTGCCACCAGGGAAGTCCCCTGTGTGTTTGTTTTTGTTTAGTTTTGTTTGTTCATTTATTTTGTTTTTGTTGTTGTTTATTAGATTTTTTTGTACTCCACATATGTGTGAAATATGTGGTATTTGTCTTTCTCTTCACTTAGCATAATTCCCTCAAAGTCTATGTTGTCATAAGTGGCAAGATTTCGTCTTTTTTGTGGCTGAGGACTGTTCCATTGGGTATATATTCCACATCTTCTTTATCCATTCATGCACTGATGGGCACTTAGGCTGTTTCCATATCTTGGCTATTGTAAATATATCTTTTCAAATTAGTGGGGCTTTGTTTTTTTGGTAAGTATCCAGAAGTGGGACAGCTGATTCATGTGGTAGTTCTATCCCTAATTTTTTAGGAATTTCCATTCTGTCTTCCACAGTGGGGGCAACCATGTGATTTTTGTTACAAATAACCAGCTCTGCTGTTGTAGGGGGAAAGCAGCCATAGACAGTGTGTCAATGACTCCATCCCCCCACTCATCCCCTTAGTGTGTTGTGGGTGTATTCCAATAAAACTTTATTTATAGGTGCTAAGTTTTGAATTTCATGTAATTTTTACATGTCACATGAAATATGATTTTTTGATTTCTTTCCCCAGCCATTTAAGAATGTAGAAACAATTCTTAGCTTGTGGCTTGCACAACAAAACAGGGAGCGGGCTAGATTTGGCCATAGTAGTTTGCCAACCACTAAACTGAAATGTGAAGCCTGTGGAGGTGCTCAGTGGGTTGGAGTTCACACCCACCCACTTCCCATTCAAGGTGCTAAAGATTCATGTTTTTCCAAGCAAAGCACTTGAATGTCAGCCATGCAGGTTAGCCCTCCTAAGAACCCCGAAAAATAGGCAAAGAGAAGAATGTTATGCCCATTTCAGAGATGCAGAAACGGAAGCACAGAAATTCAGGGAACTTTCCAAGTTCACAGACAGTAAGTGTCAAAACTGGAGCCTTTGAGGCTCTAATTTTGTGCTATTTTCTGTTTCTGGATATCAGGGATGGGGAAGAAAGACAGCAGAGTGAAGTAATGATTAGATCTAATAGTACTGCTGTAAGTAAATAACTGATAACTAATATTTCTACAGCGTCTTACACCTTGTAGGTCACTGTGACACACTATCTCGTTTGCTCTTCACTGAAACTATTATCAATAGCTCTTCATGCTCTGCAAAATCACAGAGGCTGCTAAATGGCAAAGCCATGTCTGTATCTGGGGGCTTCTGCCAGGCCCGAGAGAACAGCCCTCCTCAGTGCTGCACATGAGCCAGGCTGCCTCCAGCTGGAATTCTCATCAGCCCCCTTACTCACCCCCCGGTCTTCCTTCTGAATCCAGTCTCCCTGCTGCAGCCAAAGTGGTCTTCCAACATGCAGGTATGATCGTGCCACTCCTCTGCTCAGAACTTGCCAGTAGTTCCTCATGGTGCCCAGGAGAAAGTCTTGGCCTCCTTAGCATGGTGGACCAGGCTCCACATAATCAGGTTCAAGCCTACCTGTTAGGCTTCCTCTATCACTGCTCCTGGACCTTGCCTTGCCTGGTCCCATCCATTTCTACCGAGCTACTTGTGGTTCCCCGAGTTCCATGGGGTTCCTCTTGCCTCCCTGACTTTGCATATGCTGTTCCCTCTATCTAGAATGCTCTTCCAGTTTCTCTGCATGAAATGCTTTAATTCGTCCTTGATTTACACCAGGGGTCTATCACCTCCTCCAGGAGTCTTCCTGGAACCTCTTTCCTCCAGAAGAGTTAGGTGGTCCGCTGCTCTCACCTCTTATCAGAGCCCTCCTCACTAGGTACCAGTTCACATATCTGTCTCTCTGACTAGAATGTGAGTGCCCAGCACAGAGTAGGCACTTCACGAATAGACATTTAATAGTTAAGTAAATGAATGAGTTTCTTAAGGGCAAGGGATGTGTATGCCCCTGGAGCCTAGGTTCATTCCTGGCCCCCAGTAGTAAATGTTTGTGGAGTAGGTCAGTGGGAGGGTGGGGGACGGATGCAGCTGCCACTGGATGGATCAGGGAGGGTGGGGCGCATGAGCAAAGTCCACCCAGGACTGCACGTCAACCCTTAATGAGCAGCGACCATAGGTTGTGGTCGAGAGTTATCTGTTTCCCACCGTGACATGTGCAGGAGGCACCAGCCAGGGCTCCGAGTTCCCCGCCACCCTTCGAGCATCTCAGCACATCTCTTCTTCCCTAAAACTGCTGAGGAGCTGCGTTTCCCCACCTCCGTTTCCTCCCCTCCTCCCCCCATCCCCGAGAGTAGGTTTGGTGTTCCTACAGATGTTTGTATTCTCTGCAGCTGATGAAAATATTCATTATCTTGTTAGCTGCGGCGGGGAAGGAAGTGCAGATTTGCATTTTCCCAGCTAATCAGGGTGGCACAAGCGGTGCCTGTCACCCAGGCCCGTTCCCTGCCAGCCCCACTGCCTTCTGGTGCTTGGAAAGGGGTTTCCTCACCCTGCAGCTTCTACCTCGCTCTTCCCCAGGCACAGTCTAGAAGGGAAAAAGGCACCTTGGAGGCCCAGCCTGTGTGTACACACTACCAGATTCCCTCCCCAAAGACGACGTCTTCATGCGTCTCTTTCCTGCTCCAAATCCTCCCATGCTCCCAATTCTCAATCAGGTCTGAACTGCCCAGCCCGGCTTTTCCCCTTAAGGTTAGGGCCCTACATCTGTGTGAAGCTTTACACTTCAAGTGTAAAGTACCCTCTAAGACCTGGTATTACCCTCACTTTGGTTTTGTGTCAAGAGGTAATTGAGACAAAATGACTTCCCCCGAATAATGTTGCCATGAAACAGTGCTACCAAAAAAGCTGCCCCCTGCTTCCCTATTCAAAAACAGTCTTAAGTCTACCTAACACCAACTTGTCTTAGTGGAGACCTTTGTCCTGGGAATGGCAAAAGATGCGACTTTGAGGCTGAGCTGTGCGTCCCAGCCCTGGCAAGGTGGGGAGCCTTTGGCAGTGACCTGGACTTTTCCCCTTGGGCAGGGCAAAAGATCTGTGTACACAAGGACGTGCATAGGTGTTTAAGGATAATGATGATGATGATATTGTCTGTTTTGGTGAGCTCCCAAACTTGTCCGGATGCAGCTTCTCCTCGTACATTCTGGGAGGTGTCAGGTCTGGTATCTGTATCTTGTCTGACAGGTGAAGAAGCCAGAGGCAGAGAATGAGGATTTGAAAGAGAATGTCAGACGGTAAACAGACTTTTAAATAATGGGCCCAAGGTCATCCAGCCATCCTTCCAGTCATTTCATAAATCCATGGCAGGCACCTTTATGTGTCAGGTATCATTCTCGATGTTAGCAGCATAGCAGTTAACAAGGCAGATAAGGTCCTTGCCCTCATCGAGCTCACCCTTCTGGGAAGGGACGGGGGCGAGGAGGCAGCCATGAGAAAGCCAACATATATTTCTGGTGGTAGTGAGGGATATGGAGGAAAATAAAGCAGGGTAAGGAATTGGAAAGTCTTCCTTCGTATGAGGTGGCCCCGGCGGGCTTCTCAGAGGAGGTGACAGTAAAGCAGAGGCCTGAATGAAGTGAAGGGGTGAGGACTCAGAAGGCACAGGAGGTCTCCTGATATCTCACAGGCCAACTCACCGACTCAGGGGACAAGAGCATGGTGGTTAAAAAGGGCACTAGAGGCAACAGAATACCGGTTGTAGCATCAGCGTTACTCCCTAGGAGCCATGTGACCGCAGGCTAATCCCTTAGCCTCGTTAAGCCTCAGGGCCCTGGTGTGTACATCGCACACAGTCATAGTACCTTCCTCACTAGGCTGTTCTGAGATTTTAGGATATCATGCAAATATTTATGTCTGTATGAAGTCAGTACTCAATAAGTTAGCTACTATTACTCTATGGGGCTTCAAGTCCAGGAAATCATGGTTTTTCTCTCTTCATCCTTCCCCTCCTGCTACTTCAGTGACACGTTTATCCAGCACGCACTGAGCCCACACCCCACAGCAGGGTCTGTGATAGGTATTAAGAATACAATGGCTCATTTATTCTACACGTAATTGCTTGAGTGTCCACCAGTCCAGGCCCCGTCTTAGGTACTAGGGATCGAGAGGTGAGTTAAGACAGACACAGGTCCTGCTCTTGTGAACGTCTGCCTGTGTTCTGAGGCTTCAGGTTGTGTCTCCAAGCTGTCCTTTGGCCCCAGAACAAGCGCCAAGCCAACAGCTGCCAATAGGGCACCCGTGTATGAATCAGAGCAGGGAGCCTCCTCTGGGCAGACACCCGCTGCACTGAGCTTGACTTGCAGAGCAAGGCCGGATTTCACCTCCTATTCGCCCTCTTGGCAGTGGCATGATCTGTAGGGTCACGTGTGGGAGTCCTGGAGAGACACCCTACCACCACCCCACACCAACCCAACAATGGACAAGACTCTTCTGACCCAACATAGGTCAGAGCATCCCTGGACTCTGTCTTAATTCTTAGCCTGAGTGGTCCCCAAAGGGGGGACACTCTGTCTCCCTCATTATACCAGTGACCCCTGAGAGTTGGCACACGTCTGTCCCATGAGCAAGCCCTGGGACTCTCAGCATGGCACCAGCCCATTGCTGCTCAGGAAGAAGCAGTATGGGCTGGGAGGAGGAGCCTTGAGTTATGGTCCAGGGCGTACCGCAGACTGCTGTTGTCTGAGCAGAGCCCTTTCCCTCCCTCACAGCAAGTTTCCACTTTTCATTATCATTCACAACAGGAGCTACAGTATTTACTGAGTGCTTACTACCTTCCAGGAACTCTTCTCAAAGATCTGCGTATGTTATTTCTTTCATCCTCAAGCATCCCCATAAGGGAGGTGATTTTCTTGTCCCCATTTTACAGATGAGGAAGCTGAGGCACAGTGGGAGGACTGGACTTGATTTTGACTACTCAGGCTTCTTCCAGTACTGACATTCACTGGCTCTGTGATTCTGCTATTCATACATTCATTCGTTCAACAACTTATTATTGAACACCTATCATTATGTCAGGGACCGTGATAGGTGCTACATGTATTTTTTTATTCATTTAATCCTAACAAACTGGTAGAATATAGCTTTTATGATCCATTCTACAGATGAGGAAACAAAGACTCAGAAGGATCTGTTCGTTCATTTGGCCCATCAGCCTTCTTTATTGGACACCTTCTATGACATGCGCCTTGCCCTGTGTTCTAGGGAGACAGTGATGTGTGCTGGCCAGACAGATATTCTGTAGTAACTAAGGACAGAACTGAATGACAGTGGTGACCAGGGGATGAACCCTACATTCTACCAGGCAGAAAGGTTGGCCTCCTTTTGAGGAGGCTTGCCAGCATACACAGATGGGGGCCTTGTGATGTTGTATCCCAGTTTCGATACAACCACCATAAAAGCCCCATCCTCAGCTGGTCAGATGGCCCTCTCCATCCTCTATTTCTCAGACCCTCTGTCACCCACACATCCCACTTCCTGCGCCATGGGCATGCTCTGTGGCCCCCAAGCCCACTGCACTCCCAGTGGGCCAGGAGCCTCCCATGGCTTCAGTAATTAAGTTCACACATGCCAGAAAGAGAAATAGCATCACAGATGCGGTCGCAAATTTCAGCTAATTAACCATATGGTCTGGATTGCTGACAGAGTGGGAAGGCGCTCTCGGCGACTGCCGGTTTCCTGGGGGGAGGGAGGACTATGAGGTGTGTCACCTCCTCCTCCAGTGCAAGGCTTCCTGCCACCTACTGGGAGTCCTCCCATCTGTCTCTTCTCTAGGAGCTGCCCTAGGGAAAGAAGTCCCCACAGGATGGAAGGAGGGAGTCTGGCCTTATCTATGGTCAGGAAACACCTGACCCAGTTCAAGAGGTGCTGTAGGTGGGAGCACGCTATCTCTGGGTGTAGAATTTGGAGAGACAGGCTTAGCAGGTGAGACACAGTGTGATATAGTGGACAACATATTGAAAACCTGGACTTAAATCCCAAAGTTGTCACTTATTAGCTGTGTGACCTTGGCCAAGTTGCTTAGCCTCTCTGAAGTTAAGCCACTTAGGACTTCTCCTGAGTGTCATATAGCAGGATTGGGGTCAGTGATGACCATGCTGTTTTTGATTCTAAGCATCTCATAGATAGTTAGAGATGCTAATGGATGAGAGAAGGAAGTCGCTGGTACAAATTAATTTAACTGGTGCCAGAGCTACACCCCCACACCGTGGTTTACAAAGTCCCTGATTGGCTTTGAGAAAAGGAAAACAGGTACACTCAGAATTACTGCAGAACCTAGCATAGTTAATAATAGCAATTATTACTATAACCTATCGAGAATATTAAAAACCGACTTTATTCCAGAAAATGTGTTCTTCATTTTACCTATATCATTTAAAATCCTCACAACAACCCTAGAAGGCTATCAATTTGATCCCCATACACTGATTAGGAAATTGAAGTTTAAATGGGTTATGTAATATGCCCCAAATCATGTAGATAAGATGTTTTGGAGTGGAGATTCAAATTTCATCCTGTCTGACAGCAAAGCCTTGCCCCTCAGAGTTCCTACAGATGTGGTTATATGAATGCGCTGCTCTTATTTGGGTAGGATGGTGGTTAAGTGGCTGCCTGACTCCTGGCTTGAGAGCTAGGTGGCCACGGAGAAGGAGAGTCTGCATACCAAACTAACCCCAAAATGGTATTTATCTGAGAAAGTGTACATATTTGTTTCATCTGGCTGCTGTAACAAACTTTATTATGTAATTAGTAGTTAAAACAACGTACATTTATTCCCTCACTGTTCCGGAGGCCAGAAGTCCAAACTGAATCATGTGAAGTTAAAATCAAAGTGTTAGGAGGTCTTCCTTCTAGAGGCTTTTGGGGGGAATCTGTTGCTTGTCTCTTCCAGCTGCTGGCATTCCTTGGCTTGTGGCCACATCACTCCAATCTCCCCTCCCATTTCTACCTCCCCTTCTGCCCCTTCTGTGGGCATATCACTCTGCATCCCTTTTAAAGGGACACGTGTGATGATGCTTAGGGCACACCCTGATAATCCAGAATAATCTCCCCATTTTAAGAACTTTAATTTAAATGTGGATGGAGAGGTTAGACTAGGGAACTCTTCCTCTCAGAAGTCCCTTTAACCATATAAGGTATAGTGGCTTGCTAGAGCTGCCATAACAAAATACCACAGACTGGGTGGCTTAAACAACAGACATTTATTGCTTATAGTTCTGGAAGCTGGCAGTCCAAGATCAAGGTGTCAGCAGGTTTGGCTTCCTCTGGGGCCTCTCTCCTTGGCTTTGGATGGCCACCTTCCCACTGCGTCCTCACATGGTCTTCCTCATGTATCTCCAGTGTCTCCATGTGTCCGAAATTCCTCTTCTGATAAGGACACCAATCATTTTGGATTAAGCCCGCCCTAATGGCCCCATTTTAACATCATCATGTCTTTAAAGGTTCTATCTTCAAATACAAACATATCCTGAGGTGCTGGAGGATACTGCAAAAATAAATGTTTATGTCAATCCCAATCATCTATATATTGAAGTCACACTACTATATATAAAATAGATAACTAATAAGGACCTACTGTATAGCACAGGGAACTCTACTCAGTACTCTATAATGACCTATATGGGAAAAGCATCTAAAGAGAGTGGATATAGGTATATGTATAACTGATTCGCTTTGCTGTATACCTGAAACTCACACAACATTGTAAACCAACTATACTCCAATAAAAGTATAAAAATTATATATATATATATATATATATTGAGGGGAGACACAGTTCAGTCCATAATATAAGGTAACATTCACAGGTTGCAGAAATTAGAACCTGGCTATCTCTGGGGACCATTATTTAGCCTACCACAATACTTTTCAATTTAAACAAAGCCAGAGGAGCCAGGGCCATAGCTGGGGCGCTGGGTCAGGCACTGAAACTAGAAATCAGAAGCAGGGGCTGGATGCGCAGGTATGAACAGTAAGGTCAATAACCAGAAAGGTATTGGAAGCAGAAACGATTGGGTCAGGAAGTGTGGTTCAGAATGAAGACTTTGCACGATGAGTACGTGCCCAAGTTCTGCTCTGATGTTGTATTTCTGGATGGAAAGAGTGGGCTTGGTGGGTGAAAGGGATAGCAGAGGGAGGAAGAGGCTGACTTCTAATAGCAAGGTTAATGTTCATTTCACACTAGGTTAGAGTAGGGAACTGCGGAGGTTAGAGTAGGGAACTATGCCTTTTGGGATGATAAGATAGTACAGATACCAGAATTTATTAGGTAATTGAACTCAGCAACTTCTAAATGTACTTCCTGGCCTGAAAGCCTCTACTTTAAAACAGGAGTCAGCAAACTTCTTTTCTGAAAGAGCCAGATAGCATATATTTTCAGCTTTGTGGGCCATGTAAGCTCTATGGCAACTACTGAACTCTGCCAGTGTAATATGAAAGCAACAACAGACAATAGATAAATAAATGGATGGGTCTGTGTGCTAGCTAAATGTTACTTACAAAACTAGGTGGGGGCCAGATAGACTAGAAGGCTGTGGTTTGTCAACCTCTATAAGAATACAGTTTAGTAAACAACTATCTGCCTATGCTTATTATCATTATTTTAATGAATAGATTATTTTAGAGCAGTTTTAGATTTATGGAAAAATGAAGTAGGAAGTACTGAGTTCCCATTACCCTCTGTAACCCCGACCATACAGTTCCTCCTATTATTAACCTCTTGCCCTAGTGTGGTAAATATGTTACAACTGATGAGCCGGTATTGATACTATACTGTTAACTACAGCCCATAGTTTATTTTATGTTGTACAGTTCCTGGGTTTTGACAAATGCATAATGTCATGTATTTACCATTACAGTATCATACAGAATAGTTTCACTGTTCTAAAATCCCCTGTAGCATCTATTTATCCCTTCATCTGTCTCCCTGAACTCCTGGCAACTACTGATCTTTTTACTGTCTTCAAATCTTTACCCTTTACAGAATGTCATGTTGTTGAAATCATACAGCATGTAGCCTTTTCAGACTGCCTCCTCTCATGCAGAAATATGCATTTAAAGTTCTTCTGTATCTTTTTGTGGCTTGATAACTCATTTATTTTTATTGCTGAGAACTACCCCATTGTATGGACATACCACAGTTTGTTTGATTGTCTAGTCATCTGTTGGAGGATAGCTTGGTTGCTTCCAAATTTGGCAGATATGAATAAGGTCACCAACATTCATGTGCAGGGTTTTATATAGACATGACTTTTCCATTCATTTTAGTAAATAGCAAGAAGCACAGCAGCTTCGTCAGAAACTAACCACCTTTCAAAGTTGCTGTTCCATCTTGCATTCGCACCAGCAATGAACTCTTCCTGTTGCTTCAGCCACATCTTCAGCAGCATTTGGTGTCATCACTGTTTTCGATTTTAGACATTCTAATGGTTATGTAGTGGTATTTTATTGTTGTTTAATTTGCAATTCCAGAATGACATGTGTTGTGCATCTATTCATATGTTTATTGGCTATCTAGATATCTTCTTTGGTGAGGTGTCTATTCAGCTCTTTTGTCATTTCTTAAATCTGGTTGTTTGTTTTCTTACTGTGGAATTTTAAGTGTTTTCTGTATAATTTGGATACAAGTTTTGTTTTTTTTTTTTTTTTGAGGGGGAATACAAGTCTTTTATCAGATACATGTTTTACAAATTTTTTCTCCCAGTCCGTAGATTGTCTTTTCATTCTCTTTAACAGTGTCTTTCACAAAGCAGGAGTTTTAAATTTTAATAAAGTGCAACTTATCATTTTTTTTCTTTAATGGATCATACTTGTGATGTTGTATCTAAAAATCCATCACCAAACCCAAGATCACCAAGATTTTCTGCTATGCTGTCTTCTAGAAGTTTTATAATTTGGGGTTTTAAATTTAGGTCTATGATTGTTTTGGGGTCAATTTTTGTGAAAAGTGTAAGGTCTGTGTGTAGATTTTTTTTTTTTTTTTTTTTTTTTTGCATGTGGGTGTCTATCTGTTCCAGCACCATTTTTTGAAAAGACTGTCCTTTCTCTGCTGAATTGCTTTTGCTCCTTTATCAAATATCAGTTGATAGTTTTGTGTGGATCTATTTCTTTGCTCTCTGTTCTGTTCCCTGATCTATGATTTATCTACTATTTCACCAAAACCACACTGTCTTGATTACTGTAGCTTCATTAGTAATTTACTTAGTAGTTTATTTAATAAAATTTATTTAATAAATTTATTTAATAAGTTAGTAATTTATTTAGTCTTAGAGTTGGGTAATGTCAGTTCTTTGACTTTGTTTTTCTCTTTCAATTTTGTATTGGCTATTCTGGGTCTTTGGCCTTTCCATATAAGATTTAGAATGAGTTTGTCAATCTCTACAAAATAACTTATTGGGATTTTGATTGTGATTGCATTGAATCTATAGATCAACTTGGGAAGAACTGACATTTCAACAACATTGAATATGAACATAAATATCTTCCATTTATTATTCCATTTAGATCTTTGATTTCTTTCATCAACATTTTGTAGTTTTCCTCGTATAGATCTTGCACATATTAGATTTATACCTAAGTATTTCAGTTTTTGGTGTCAGTGTAAATGGTGTCGTGTTTTTAATTTCAAATTCCAATTGTTCATTGCTGACATATTGGAAATAATTTGACTTTTATATATTAACTTTGTATCCTGTAATTTTGACATAATCACTTATTAGTTCCAGGAATTTTTTGTTGCTGCTCTTGATTCTTTGGGATTTTTCTATTGAATATTATTTTAAAAATTACATTCTTATTAATAATGATGATGATGATGGTAGTTAAGAGTGCCTAGTAGGAGGTGCCATGTGCATGCCACATGCACCATCTCATTTAATTCCACAACAACTTAGAATCACCAGTATTGTTATTTAGTCCCTATTACAGATGAGGAAACTGAAATTTAGTAAAGTGTGGCAATCTATCCAAAGTTGCAAAAGGCAGAACAAGACTTAAACCTTGTCCTTCTTACTAGGAAACAAATAATAATCATAGCAACAGTAACCACAACTCAGTTAAATACATACCAGGCTGTTTACATTCATTGCCCCTTTTGATCTTTGTAACTGAGTCTGTCAAAATTGATACTATTATGATCCTCACCTAACAAGTGTGGTAACTGAGGCTCCTGAAATGAAATAACTTTCCCAGGATCACACATCTAGTAAGAGGTGGAGTTTAAGATCCATTCTCAGTGCGTGTGGATACAGTTATTATAGGCAAACTTGAGGCTGAGCATGGCCATGTGATTTCATATGACAATGTGGTCAGTAATTAACAAGACTGGAAGCTAGATCCAGGGTCTTAGAAACTGAATTTAATTATATTTTGGTGTCAGATTTTGAAAAGGCCAAATATTGTGTTCATTAATTGGATTTTTGTTTTCCTAGGCCCCTTTAAAGTTTTGACATCCACTGATTTTAAGGAGCACTTAAAAGCCATTTTCAACTGTCCTATAACAGTATGCACACTTCACCTTGGTTATCATGTAAACTGGCTAATGTCCACACTAGCTGGGCTCTGGATTTGGCTACAGCTGATGTCAGATGTGTTGGAATTGAACACGAAGGGATGTGAGAGATGGTCAGCGCTCCTCATTAGCACAGTGTTGCAGGAAGTACGTGCAAATAGTGCTGCCTTTTCTACTGCCTATGGGTGTTTTCTTCCTCCATTGCTAATGACTAATAAAAAAAGAGGGAGAGAGAGAGAGCAAAGAAGAAAGCAAATTGCTAGTAGATTTTCTTCTACTGCAGTAGGTTTCTCATTTTGCAGAAGCTCATTAGATACGGCTATACGGGAAGACTTCCAAGATGCCCCAGGGGGAATGGGAAAGACGAAGGGGAAGTAGAAACTTTCAGAGATGTGACCCCAGCCACAAATTCACACCAGAACCAGCTGTTCTGAGGTCACATGTTCAGATTCTAAAATGCACCTCATGGCTTGGATTTAAAAAAAAAAAAAAAAGGTTTACCTCTCGAACTACTAGCAGGAATAAAGTTATAAGTGCATTGATGCTGTGTGGTCAGTTAAAATGTGGCTCTGATTTTTCCTATCTGTTGCTTTAAGTTAGAGTTTTGAAGCATCTTTTTTTTTAATTTCTTTTTTTAATTGGAGTATAGTTGATTTACAATGTTGTATTATTTTTAGGTGTACAGAAAAGAGATTCAGTTATATACATATATCTATTCTTTTTCACGTTCTTTTCCCATACAGGTTATTACAGAGTACTGAGTAGAGTCCCCTGTGCTATAAAGTAGGTCCTTGTTGATTATCTGTTTTATATATAGTAGTGTGTATATGTTAATCCCAACCTCCTAATTTATCCCTCCCCCAAACTTTCCTCTTTGGTAACCATAAGTTTATTTTCTAAGTCTGTGAGTCTGTTTCTGTTTTGTAAGTAAGTTCATTTGTATCATTTTTTAGATTCCATATATAACTGATATCATATGATGTTTGTGATAATCTCTAGGTGCATCCATGTTGCTGCAAATGGCATTATTTCATTCTTTTTTATGGCTGAGTAATATTCCGTTGTATATATGTGCCATATCTTCTTTATCCATTCATCTGTAAATGGACATTTAGGTTGCTTCCATGTCTTGGCTATTGTAAGTAGTTCTACAATGAACACTGGTGTGCCTGTATCTTTTTGAATTATGCTTTTCTCCAGATATATGCCCAGTAGTGGGATTGCTGGGACATATGGCAGTTCTATTTTTAGTTTTTTAAGGAACCTCCATACTGTTCTCCATAGTGGCTGTGTCAATTTACATTCCCACCAACAGTGTAGGAGGGTTCGCTTTTCCCCCCACCCTCTTCCCCATTTATTGTTTGTAGACTTTTTGATGATGGCCATTCTGACTAGAGTGAAGTCATAACCTTATTGTAGTTTTGATTTGTATCTCTCTAATAATTAGAATTGAAACATCTTTTTATTCTTTTAATTTGCAGTCTAACCTATTAGAGGTTCAAGTTCACAAATGTTTTTGAGACTCTTCTATGTATCTCAGGCTTTGTTGGGAGCTGGAGAAGGAGAAGGAAGACACGGTCTCTGCTCTCAATGTGGGGGGAACAGACACCTCACAACAGTTTCTGTGCATGCTGAGGTAGGAAGAGAAGTATTCAACACAAGGGGCTGGGGGGCATTGCCTCAAGCATAAATAACTCCCCTAAAAGTCAGGAGTAGGGTATGTGATTACAAAAAATCAAATCAACCAGCAAAACAAAAACAAAACCAAAACCCATGTTATAAAGAAAAGAATTCCAAATTAGTGGCCACCTGTCCCTGGGTTCTTATTATAGCTCCGTCATATGACTTGGACAAGCTGTGTATGCTGTGTGGAAAGGAGTAAAACAAAAGAATTTGAGGTCTGTTCCAGCTCTAAAATCTGCATCTTTCTTATTCGCCATCAAGATAGGCTTTTTGAGAACGTTCAATTAAACTGTGCTGGGACAGTATTCTCTGCAGCAGCAGTAGCTACCATTTATGGAGAGCTTGCTAATCCCTGGCCTTCTGCTGAGCTGTTCAGATTATGGACTCTCTTAATCTCTACAGCAAGTATGTGAGGCAGGGATGAATGTCATTCCCGTTTTTCTGATGAACAAACAGAGGCCCAGAAAAATGCAATGTTCTGTCCAACCAGAGCCACACAGGGGATGGGAGGGGGAACCAGGATGCAAATCCAGGTGTGTCTGGCTGGTTCCCATGGCTCCTTCCTCCTTGGGAACTTCCTCTTAGCCCTCTAGAGCCATTTAGGGACATCCATGTTAGTCAAGGAAATGGACCCAGGGCTGAAAGGGTCCCCGGAGACGGGAAGCGACTTGCTAAAGGCCACACAGCAAGTTAATGGCACAGCCTCACAGAGCTGGTCTCCTCCAGTGCAGGATTGAATGCACATGAGGAATGGTGAGAACACACACTAGGATTCAGGGAGAGTCAATGCCTCAGCCCTTGGAATCATTTGGCAAGTGCTTTTGCGCCCCTGCTCTACGTCTGCTGTTCTGCTAGATCCTTGAGATAGACATGAATAATGGTGTGGGGTGGAGGGGCCCTGAATACCAGAATATGAAGATCCTAATTGCACTTGAAATATCTCTAAAGGTTCAGGGATATTGGCTTCTGCCCTTGACTGTGATAGAATTAGCAGCTAGACCTCTCAGGGAGGGAGATACACTGGAACCTGTAGCTCAGGGCGTGGAGAGAGAGATCTAGACTGAGTGGCGCCCCTCCCTTGGCGGGGCAGCTGCCACCTCGGACCAGGAAGTTCTGCACTCACACCCTGCAGATCTGTGGGAGGGGGCAGGTTTTAAGCTTGGATCTCATCCGGCTGCATCTGGGCTGTATTTGGAGCGAGGCTAATTTCCCTCTTCAAATCTCATTTATAGCGTCTGAAAAAAAAGAGATAATGATAGCACTTGGTTGGAAAAATGCAGAGGTTGGACCTAGTGATGTCGAACTTTCCCCACCCGCAGCTCTAAAGCTGTCAGGGCCTTGGATCCCTTCTCTTGAGAACTGGAGGGACAGTTCAGGAAGATACTCCGGAGGACCTAGTGACAGCAACTCAGCTTGTTCCCCGTGTTATGACAGGATGAGGAATCCCGGTGCTGACACACAGGCGAGAGATGGAGGGCGAAGCTGCTGAGGAGAAGATAATGTTTCTCTAGGCTGCAATTTCTTTCAATTTCAGGGATCGCAGTTACCAGGACAGGAGTTAGTAACAGCCATGCCTGGAATGCTAAAGTGAGTTTGGTGCCACTGGTGGAAACGGTTTTGCATTTAGAGAGGGAAGCCTTGTGCATTGTGTAACCCAGGCTTCACATTCAGTGTGTGTGTGTGTGTGTGTGTGTGTGTGTGTGTGAATACACACCTGTGTATGAATGAGGGTAGGGCAGGAGAGAGAAAGACAGGTGTGAGCATGGTCGGAGAGGCGGGTAGAGGGGTGGAGCTGACAGCCCTGATTCAATTGTTTGTGACCCTAGGAAAATGACCTCACCTCTCTGCACCCCAGTTTTCTCACGTTCATCATCGAGGTAATAATGCCTACTTTGCAAAGTTGTTGAGAAGTGTTTGAGTTTGTTCAGGCTGCTATAGCAAAATACTGTAGACCGGGTGGCCTAAAACAGCAAGCATTTATTTCTCACCATTCTGGAGTCTGGGTAGTCCAAGATCAAGGCACTGACAGATTCAGTGTCTGGTGGAAGCTCACTTCCTGGCTCATAGATGACACTTTCTCCCCATGTCCTCACGTGGCAGAAGGGACAAATAGCTCTCTGGCGCCTCTCTTATAAGGGTGCTCATCTCAGTCATCAGGGATCCACCCTCATGACCTAAGTCACCTCCTAAAGGCCCCACCTTCAAATACCACCACGTTGGGGGTTAAGTTTCAACGTATGAATTTGGAGGGAACACAAACGTTCAGTCTGTAGTGAGCAGGTTAGAAACAAATCTTCCAGAGCATCTAACACATGGTATGCATTCAATAAAGGGTAGTTACTGTTATTAATGTGGGGATCCCTCTGGGACATTCAACCAGCACTGGTGTTTTCAGTGACTCAATCTTCATTTTTCAGCATTTCATTTAGGGGGAAACCAAAACATCCCTAGCATATTTTTGCGTAGTTTTTTAAGAACACAGAGTTAGACTGTTCAACGCCCAGCTTACTAGCTCTGTGAACTTAATTAACCTCTTTGTACCTCTGTTCTCTCCTTCAAAAAAAAATAAAAATAAAAATTAGAATAAGGGTTCTTACCTTTCAGGATTGTTGTGAGCATGAAATGAGATATGTGCAAAGCCCTTAGAATGATGTCTAGCACATTGTAAGCAATCGATAGTTATTAGCTTTACAAATGATCCTGCTGTTTTGATGCTAGCTATCTAGGGAAGAAGGGGCAAGGTGGGTAGGGAGGCAGCGATGAGTGAGGCAATGATCCAGGCCTCACAGGAGGGAGATTGCAGTCCCACAGCTGAATGCATTGTTCGCACCCGCCCCCCGTCATTTCCATTCAGCTAGGAGGCACTCGTTCATTCACTGAATAAGCACTTATTAAGCCCCTTGTGTGCTTCAGCCACTGTGTCAGGGCTGGATGCATAGAAGTGAATAAGACAGACATGGTCCTTGTCCTACAGTGCCCTTGGTCCAGTGAAAGAGACAGCGAGTAACCAGGACCACAAGTCCAGTGTGAAAATGTTAGGATAGGGTAGTGTGCAAACTCAGGGAAGGGGCATCGAACCCGCAAATGAAGGGAGAGCCATTGACATAATTCTGGAAGAAAACCCCACAAAACTGGAGTGTGGTAGGCAGAATAACGGTCCCCAATATGTCCACATTTTAATCCGTGGAATAAATTATCTTACATGGAAAAGGGAGATTAAGGGTGCAGGTACAAATGAGGTTGCCCATAGTTGATCTTGAAACAAAGAGATTATCCTGGATTATCCAGGTGGGCCCAGTGTAATCCCAAGCGTCCTTAAAGTGGAAGAGGGAGGCAAGAGAGGAGCTCAGAGCCGTGTGATTCCAGAAGGATTTGACTTGTCTTGGCTAGCTTTGAAGACGGAGCCAAGGAACGTGGGGAGCCTCAGAAAGCTGAAAAAGGCAAGGAGATGGATTCTCATCTAGAGCCGCCAGGTGGTGTGCAACCCGGCTGACACCTTGGCTTTAGCCCAGAAACCCATGTCAGACATCTGGCTTACAGAGCTCTAAGATAAGAAGTTTATGTCATTCTAAGGCATTAAGGTTGCAGTGATTTGTTATGGCAGCAACAGAACACCGATACACGGAGCCAGTGATATCTTTGAGTTAGGACTGTCCTTCTAGAAAATCACTCTGGCCGCAGGATGGTGAACAGGTCGGAGGGGCAAGGCCGGATGCAGAGAGCGCAGTTAACAGGCTGTTGCCATAGGCCCTGGGAGAGGGGATGATGGCTTAAACCAGAAGAGACAGCTGTTATGTGCTGTGTCTGTACCAGATCCTGGAATCCGAGGGGAATCAGCCGAATAGATCCCTACAACCGAGACCTACAGGGCCTGGGATGGAGACAGACATGCAGAGAACAGCCATCCCTGGCAGCACTACCCAACTTATATCCCATGACTCTTCTTCTACTCCCCGCCACATGCAGTTATGATGGAGACCAACAAGTTCTACTTCCTGAGTCTCGCTCAAACCTGTGCCTCTCACCTGTATTCTGCCATCCAGCTACTCCATGATGTCTTGGCTGGGTTGCTGCAAAACCTCGTACCTGGTCTCCCTCACCCCAGCCTTGTTCCTTTCCCAGCCCATCCTCCACCCTGTATCCAGGCCTTCTTTCTAAAGCTCCAATCAGATGGCATCACTGTCTTGCTTAAAACCTATAATGGGTCTCCTTGCCCTCAGAATAAAGCGCACATTCCTTAGCATCATTTAGCAGACACACACACACACACACACACCCCTTTGGACTTGGCACATGCTATTACTTCTGCCTGGACCTCACCCCCGCCTCCCTTCCTCACTCTCCCTGGATAACCCCTCCCAATCGGTCAAGACTCACCTCCTCCAGGGAGCCTTCCTGACCTCCCCAGTCTGTGTTAAGTGCCCCTCCCTGGGTCTCTGAACCTCCTCTATGAATCTTAAACTACTACATTAACCTATAACCGCGTCTTTAAATAGTTAAGGGTTCAAACATTTTTTTCACTGCAACTCAGTTATGCAAAACACTGTAGTCTTCTTAATTTTCTACAGCCGATATAATATTTCCCTCAAGTTTTCATTCCACTGATAGCAAAAAAAGTAGTTCAACTTGCCAGTTAAGGATACAGAACATACTCTTTAGGGTAACTGTTTAGTCTGTTCAAAGTTGAACTCCTCAACAGCCAACCCTGTCTTTCCCTTACCAGGCAGTCTCGCCGACCTCTGCTTGGCCTCAGGGTGCAGATGGGGGCTGGGAAGAACGTGGTCTACTGGATCCTTGCTGGCGTTCACTATGTGATTTCCTGTGTGAGCTAGGCTCTCAGCCCTTGCACTGGCTTCCATTGTGATACGGATGGTCTTGGGCATTTCTTTTGAGAGGGGCTACATATTGGAGTCCACTGCCAAGTCCACAGTCACAAAGTCCCCACCCTCTATGGGACCCTTGTTCTAATCTCAGGCCTCCTTCCCCATCCCCGCTTCCTTGGGAACAGGAGGCTTCTGCCAAGAAGTCTTGTCATCTTTATTCTCTCTACCCTGCAGGGGCAGGATGTGGGGGGCCAACTTCTGCTGGCCTCTTGCTCATCTACTGATACCCTCTCATGGGACCTTCTGTTAGCTTTTCAGAGAAAGGGGCTCACACCCACCCCCAGATTATACCCTGATCTAGGGGAGCAGAGCCCGTCGTTCCTGCTCACCCCCATACCCCTTGGATTTTCCCCAAACCCTTGTTGGTATTTAAACATTTGTTGGTACCGCCCTCAAGGCTGGGGTGAGTAGGGAGGGGATGTTGACTTCCAAGAAGCCCAGTAAGAGGGTTGGTGACTCCCAAGCCTGAACTCTTGGCCTCTTGGTCTTCTGGGCAATTCCTCCCAGAACTAGTGGCAGAAAAAAAGTGTTTTCACCTTCCTTTTTCTGTCCTGTGGGAACTCCCCTGAGGTCATAGCCTGTACCAACTGTCCATTAAAATAAGATATTATGATCTGGGTTGGCCAGGCCTGCCTTTGATATATAAGGGACCTTCACTCCCAGCACAGGTTGGCTTTCAAAACTATTGTCTAGCTCAAGTCACTACAAAGTCAGCTTTGAGATCTAGCCCAAAGCTGAGTGATGGCTCCCTTTCTCTTCTAGAAGGTATGTGCTCTCCTGTCTAAGGACAAATGCCTTTGATTTAGACCAATATGACTCATAGAGAATGAAAAAGTCTTCGTTTTAACATTTTCAGCACCATCATCCACCTTGCACACATTTTCACACAATTTATAATATGTGTCTTACGCTAGGCTGTGAGCACCTTGAGAATGAGCTTCATAGAAACAAAGATTTTGTACCAGCCGCCCACCCCTCCCGGTTCCAGAGGTAGGGAGTGGCTTGCCAAAACCACCCAGAAAGGCACTGACAGAGTCAAGATGAGGGCAGGGACCCAACTCCTTGATCACAGAGGAAACCACATCTCAGTCAAAGTTGCCTCTCACTTGGCAGAAAGGCTTAGTTTAGCTGGAGGCGAAGGATGGGTCATGGTTCAAGCCAGGGGAGGCGTCCTCATTGGTATTGGGTTTTTTTCATGGCACCCTCTCAGGAGGCTGCGGGCAGCCTAGGGAGAGCCAGGGAGAGCAGCCCCCTCCCTGCAGACTCAACAGCGCTCAGGCCAAGACTCCTATTGTCTTCCCTTGACTGAGGAAAGGCTGTGGACAGTGCTGACTGGCTCCGGGATGATTTACTTCTCGGAAATACCTCAATTTAAACGCTAATTTCCCCAGAACTGAGGGCTGATCGGCTCTTGCATGCTGGTGGCTGTGTATCCAAAACACTCACACGTATCCTTGAATGGGGACAGGCGGGAGGGAGAACCTTGGGAAGGGTCGGGGGAGCCAGGATGGCCAAGGAGCCCAGCTTCCCTCGCTTGTCGACAAGTTCCTGCCAGCATGGCTGATGACAGGGAAGCTACGCAAGGGACTTGCTCCGGGGAAAGGCTCCCTATAGGTTTGTGTCGCTTGGAGGTCATATGCAGGGGGCATAGGAGGTGAAGAAGCCTGTCCCTACTCTGTACACAACTGAACAGATTCTTGGGGGGCTTGTGCTGTAGGAGGCCCCGGGCTGGGCTCTCTGAGGCTCTCAAAGGAATCCAGGATCTGGTACGGGGTTTAGGAAAAGGAACTAGCACTAAAGATAACTAGGGGGCACTTCCCTGGTGGTCCAGCGGTTGTGACTCCGCACTTCACTGCTGAGGGCCCGTGTTCAGTCCCCGGTCGGGGAACTAAGATCCTGCAAGCCGTGTGGTGTGGCCAGAAAAAAAAAAAAAAGCTAACTCTATATGGATCCTCTTCCTCAACCCTTGAAGTTCAACTCATTACTCCCATTTTACAGATGACATTAATAAATAAATGAATATTTATTTATAAATAAATGAATATTTAATGAATAAAGTGTAAGTGACCTCTCCAAGGTCACACAGCCAGAATCTGGATCCATTATCTGTATGATTTCTGAGCCCATGCCCTTTCCACCACCAGATCCCAAGGTAACTGCTGGAATTTGCTCACAAACAAGAGGCATGAGAGAGAAGTGACAAAGATTTATTCCAAGTGGGGAAAACTGACATGGTTTCTTGCAAGGGGTGGTTTTTCGACTGGTCCTCCTGTTTCATCCTAGCCTTCCTCACCCCCTACCCCATCCCCTGCACCTCCCCGATGTGAATGCACACGTGTGTTCACGTACTCACCAAGAGTGGGAGTTCCGGCCGGCCTCTGCTGAGTGACATCACTTTTTCCCATCTGGTGCCCGCTAGCTCTGTGGCCCTGGCCCCTGTCTGAGCTCCATGGGAGCCAGGGTTTCTGCATATTAGGAAGTTAGAGGAAGAAAAAGTAGGGTTTTGAAGCTTCTTATGGAAAGGCTGGCATTTTAGACTAAAATCCCCAATATCCCTTGGAAACTAAAGCATTTGGGTACCCTGTAACAAAACATCAGAAAGGACTCCACGTAGGTCATACACACATTACTTTTGTCTCTGGGTTTCCTTCCTTTGCTTCCACAACAAATGTTCATTGAGCACCTACTTTGTATGCAGTTGACATGGGGCTCGGCCCTGGGAAAGGCGGCAGCAAATGGGACAGGCATCGTCTTGGCCCCCGTGGAGCTCACAGTCTAGTGGGAGAGTAGATATCCATCAAGGTCCCGAAGAGCACATCTGGGTTAGGAACTATGAGGCTCTTCCTAGAAGAAAAGAGCAAGATGCTATGATAGGGTGTAACAGGAGAACTGACCTTGGGAAGGTTTCTGAAGGGCAGAGGAATAATGTGTGGTCTGAGTGACAAGTAGGAGTTGGCCTGCTGCAGGGGGCTGGGGGCCAAGAGCTTGCCAGAGAGAGGGCAAATCCTAAGCCGACCCTTTGTAGGAAGTGAGTATGCCCCATGAGAGGAACTTACGGCCAATCAGTGCAGCTGGACCGCGGGCAGGGGCAGTGGTTCATGAAACAATGCAGAAGGAGTAGGCAGTAAAAAAAAAAAAAAGCTAACTCTATATGGATCCTCTTCCTCAACCCTTGAAGTTCAACTCATTACTCCCATTTTACAGATGACATTAATAAATAAATGAATATTTATTTATAAATAAATGAATATTTAATGAATAAAGTGTAAGTGACCTCTCCAAGGTCACACAGCCAGAATCTGGATCCATTATCTGTATGATTTCTGAGCCCATGCCCTTTCCACCACCAGATCCCAAGGTAACTGCTGGAATTTGCTCACAAACAAGAGGCATGAGAGAGAAGTGACAAGAAAGATTTATTCCAAGTGGGGAAAACTGACATGGTTTCTTGCAAGGGGTGGTTTTTCGACTGGTCCTCCTGTTTCATCCTAGCCTTCCTCACCCCCTACCCCATCCCCTGCACCTCCCCGATGTGAATGCACACGTGTGTTCACGTACTCACCAAGAGTGGGAGTTCCGGCCGGCCTCTGCTGAGTGACATCACTTTTTCCCATCTGGTGCCCGCTAGCTCTGTGGCCCTGGCCCCTGTCTGAGCTCCATGGGAGCCAGGGTTTCTGCATATTAGGAAGTTAGAGGAAGAAAAAGTAGGGTTTTGAAGCTTCTTATGGAAAGGCTGGCATTTTAGACTAAAATCCCCAATATCCCTTGGAAACTAAAGCATTTGGGTACCCTGTAACAAAACATCAGAAAGGACTCCACGTAGGTCATACACACATTACTTTTGTCTCTGGGTTTCCTTCCTTTGCTTCCACAACAAATGTTCATTGAGCACCTACTTTGTATGCAGTTGACATGGGGCTCGGCCCTGGGAAAGGCGGCAGCAAATGGGACAGGCATCGTCTTGGCCCCCGTGGAGCTCACAGTCTAGTGGGAGAGTAGATATCCATCAAGGTCCCGAAGAGCACATCTGGGTTAGGAACTATGAGGCTCTTCCTAGAAGAAAAGAGCAAGATGCTATGATAGGGTGTAACAGGAGAACTGACCTTGGGAAGGTTTCTGAAGGGCAGAGGAATAATGTGTGGTCTGAGTGACAAGTAGGAGTTGGCCTGCTGCAGGGGGCTGGGGGCCAAGAGCTTGCCAGAGAGAGGGCAAATCCTAAGCCGACCCTTTGTAGGAAGTGAGTATGCCCCATGAGAGGAACTTACGGCCAATCAGTGCAGCTGGACCGCGGGCAGGGGCAGTGGTTCATGAAACAATGCAGAAGGAGTAGGCAGGGGCTAGATGGTGGAGGCCTTGAGACCTTCACAGAGTGCCTGCGTTCTCCACCAGGCACCTCCTCTGAATTCCCACTGCCGTTCCCCTAGCGTGCATGGGAGACCCCAAAACACATTTGTGGAGTGAAAGAGACCTCCCACTCCCAGAGTTCTCCTGAGTCCCCGGAACCCAGGATCTGCTACTTTAAAAATCTTATGAATTGTTTCCATATAATGTCAATTGAGATTGAACTGTTTTCATGGATATTTGCCGGGGGAGATGTTTGTCCAAAGAAACAGTAGCCCTGTCACCGTTAGAGACACAACGTATGCAGACCCGCACACACACAGATATGCACGTACAGTGATATCCCTGGGCTCGGAAGCACACCCCTCCCTGGCCTGGTCTCAGGTTATCCCGGTGATCAGGAGCACGGGCTCTGGATTGATCCAGTGAATGTGTGCTTACTGAGTACCAGGTTCTCAGCCAGGAGCCCCATTACCACTTCCTAACTGTGGACCTCAGTTGGACAAGTTCCTTAACCTCTCTAAGGATCCATGTCTTCATCTGTAAAATGGGAATAATAATAGTAGTTATAGAATTCTCATGTGGTGAAAATGACATACACATTCACATGTATCTTGACACACTACCTAGGACATAGCTGATGATCGACAAATAGGATCAATAAACAAATATTACTTACTCTTCTTCCTATCTGCCTCTTATTAGGACTCGTTAGTTGCCTGGTAGTTTATACTACACGCACACCCACGTACACACGAGCTCTGAGAATCTGGATTTGTTTTCGAACCAACTGAGTTTCAGCCAGCACCTTGCCATCCCCCCCGCCCCCATCACTTCCCCTAGGTGGGTGGATTCTGAAGTTGCTGTCTGGGTTCTGCCTGAGGTTCTCGGCCCAGTGGCACCTTCCCAGCTCTGCTCTTCCCATCCTGTTTTGCCTCCCGGGAGAGCTGACTAATGCAAGGGTCCTGGGCGCCCTCTGCTGGCAGAGGCCATGCAGGACTTGTGGCCATCGCCCAGGCAGCCGCGAAAGGGCCCAGTCCTGAGGGGCCATCATTGGTCCTTGGTCTTTGCTGCAGCTGTCTTGTCATTCCCTGCTCCACCCCTGCCTCCCTCCCTCCCCGCTCTCCGCACTGGCCTGTGAACTCCCACCCTTCCATGGTCTCCCACCTTCTCACGCTCTTCCTTGAGACCCTCCCTGCGTCCTGCGAAAACCTTCCTCCGAGAAGGGGAGTGTGCGCTGGCCCCCTGCCCTCCTGAGGTCAGATTGAGGTCAGATTTGCCCAGAGTCAAGCCCAGCTTAAATAGAAGGCAGAAGTATTAGAGGAGAGGAACGTGGGGCTGGCGAGGATGTCCCTGTCCCCCTCCTCTGCGATTATAAATGCATAGCCAGAGATGTGAAGTCGTGACCCTGGGTGGTAAAGTGAGAAGTGACGAGCTTGCCTTCAGATCCCTCTTCCCAAATGCACTTGGTGTGTAAGTCCAGGGAGGTCAGTTCACGTCTCAGAGCCTCCATTTCCCCATCAGTCAAGAGGGGGTGTAATGGCACTCATCTCACAACATTGGAGTGAGGGTCGTGAAGTCACCTGGAGAGCAGAGTCCCTCGTATGCGGTCAAATTACAATGAGTAACAGACCCCTTCTTTAGGCTGCAGCCTGTCTGGGCTCAGTGCACCCAGGGGTGCTACGGCTCTTCCAGCTTTGACAGCCTGTGACTGTCACAGGCAGCGTCTTCAGTGCCCCGCACCTGTGCAGGGATGTGGAGTGTGGGCTTTGGGGCCAGACCACCTGAGATCTCCCGCCTCCCGGCTGTGCGGTTTTAAGTAGTTACATAACTGCTTTGTGCTTCTGCTTTTCCACCTCCCAACTAGGGGTCTTAAGGGCACCTAATTCATATGGTTGGGTGAGAACTAATGTGAAGTACTTGGAACATCGCCTGGTGCATAGGAGGTACTCAACAGTTTTTGCCATCATTGTTATTGTGATTTCACTAAGGCAGGCTGAAGAGCGCTTAGGATCCCCATTTTACAGATGAGAAAACTGAGGTTTGAGTGGTTTGCTCCAGGTTTCACAGCTAGGATGCAGTGTGGGCAGATCAGGAACTCAATCTTCAGAGCCATCTCAGCCTTGCCCTCTCCTATTCATAAAACAAGTGCTTGGGTCTCGTGGGGAAGGGACCTTTAGCCAAAAGCCTCCAGCCCATCCAGATCCCTGATAGCTGGCCCTACTGACTGTTCTGTATGGCTGATCCATTGTCTCCCCCACACAGCTGGGAAGATCTAAAGGACAAAGGGAGAAGCCAGTCTATCTCTGGATCCTGAGTACTTAGCTCAGGGCTCCACCCCGAGCGTGTGCTCAGCGCATGTTAGTTGAATGACTAGGGCAGGGGGATAGCCTCCACCTCATTGTATGTCTAAGGGAAGGTCTGTCTCACAAGAGGCCACCTCATGAGGGGGACAGGAAGAAACTTAGTTCCTTAGTCCCTGGTGGGTGTTACATGCTACTTGGGGGCACTTCCATGACCCCTGGCAGGTTCTCTTTTTCTATTCACATGGCTGACCCACATGTCCAAGTTTGCAGACAAATCAAAGGCCAGCCACAAACACCTAGGTGGAACCCACGACAACAGGCACACGTGTAGACATAAGCAAGTACGGCTCTGCAGACAAACACGGGCACAGCCATGATGCACACCGTAGCAAGCTTCACTGTACAAGTGTGGGCCTAGAAACTCAGCGTCGTGCTCGTGCGTGCCCAGCAGACAGTCCAAGGCCCGGCCGCTTACCTCACCAGATGTGCAGTCAGAGAGACCAGGTTCCACTCCCAAATTTACCACCTCTTAACTCTGAACCTCATTTTTCCTTTTGTGTGAAAGGAAGATAATGATAACTGTCTCGTGGGTCACTGTGAAGATTAAATGATTAAAGGGATGCAAAGTGCTTAGCGAGATCCTAGCCAATTAAGGATTCAATCAGTGGTTGTCAAAGATGACACTGATGATGATGACGGAGATGCTGGTGATGTTGAAGATGGAGACAGTGGGTCCTCCCCTGGATTCTGACCTGCTCAGGGCTCGGACACCGAGAAGGTGTTCACTAAATGCATGACTAGAGGGTGAGCTTTGAAGGTGCCTGGGGTGGAGTGCATGGGGACGTGCAGTACAGAAAGGAAGGTGAGCCAGGTCACAATGCTTGCTTGGCTGCCTTGGAACTGCCCGAGATCCAGGCTTCAAAGGCATTGCTTTGGCATCACAGATATTTGTTTGCCTCTTTCTGATTTTCATTTCAAGGTTGCCCATTCCAGGTGGCAAAATGAAGCGATAAACCTCCCCTTCCCTTTGTTCTTCAATTCCCCCTCCTCCTCTCCAGATTGTAGTTAGTGTCTCTAACTCTGAGGATTTCTGAATAAGAAGGGACCTCAAAAGTCAGATCTGAATACAGAAATGCCCTGGATACCGTCCATGCCAAGTGGCTATCAAGTTTCCTACTTGCATACTCTCAGCTACAGCAAGCTCACCACCTCGCAGTGGCAGGCTCTTCCATTTTTAGGCAGGTCTGTTGTCTGGAAGATTGAAGCCTGCCCCCCTGCAATGCACTATCACCTCATCCCCCACACCTTAAGACTACCTTTGTTCAGGGTTCGGTGCCCCGAGGGCACCCCGAGGCTTGTCTTCTGTTTCCTGGAGTGGCCCTGCAGAGAAGCGACAGGGGTACCTGAAGAATTTAGGGCAAGAAAGAGCACTAGCCTAGGAGTGGGGAGATCTGGTTTTGAGTCTAACCCGTTGGTTGTCTGTGAGAAATTTGCTCCCCTTCTCCCCGCCTCAGTTTCCCCATCTCTAAAAGGAGGAGTTTGATCCAAAGGATCTCTTAGGATCCTTCCACTTTAAGCACTCCAACACCCATTCTTTCAAGCCTTCCTTTCTCCAGCTCAGTCTCACCCGCTCTTTCTTCAAGCACTCCACACTCTCCTCAGTTCCCTCGCATCCTGGCTCACCGTTGTCACCGCTTACGTAAAGGGACATTTAGCAGCCAAAGAGACAGTTTATAGAATATCAGACTGTGTCTTAGGCAGTTGGCAGCTTTCTCCCATTAAGTGTTTAAAACCACCCTGATATCTGACTTTCATGGAAAAGGAAACTGAGGTTCTGAGTGGACCAGGAACTTGCTCAAGATCACACAGCTAGTAAGTGGTGGGCCAGGACTGAAGCCCCAGCCTGCCGGATTCTGGAACCTGTCCTTAGCACCATGGCCTCAGGGCTGGGACTCAGGGAGCCAGAGGCATCCCACCAAGGCTGTTCACCGGCTCGCGAGTCAGTCTCTTCTGTGACTACGAGCTCCCTGCCCTCCTTCCCAGCAGCACCTGCAGCCTCCACTTCCTCCATCTGGCAGCCTCTCTGCTCCTCTCCACAGGGAGAACAACTTCATCAAGGACTTTCCTCAGCTGGCCGACGGGCTGTCGGTGATCCCGCTGCCGGTGGAGGAGCAGTGCCGGGGGGTCCTCTCCGAGCCCCTCCCAGACCTCCAGCTGCTCACCGGTAAGACACACATGCTGGACCCCTCCCCAGCCTCCCTGACCACACACACACCTGCTCTCCAGTCCATCTCAGCTCTCAGCACGTCCAGGATGGGCCCTGCCAAGCCTCTGTGTTCGTGAGGGATGGGATGGGAAAGGGACCTACCTACCATTTCTTGGACTCATGGACTGTGCAGAGCTAGGGGCTTCCCTGAGACTCCAAGCTCTGAGCCGAGGCCGGATTTACTCTCTTAGCAAACTTCAAGTACACAGTGCAGTATTATTAACTAGAGTCACCGGGCTGCACGCTAGACCCCAAAACCGCACTCATCCGGCGTAACTGAACCTCTGTACCCTTTACCCAACATCTCCTCATTTTTCCTGCCTCCAGCCATCCTACTCTCTGCTTTTATGAGTCCAACGTTTTTCGATTCCACATAAGAGTGAGATCATGCAGTTCATTTTTAAGTCGTTTTAAAATAAAATAAGTGGACCTCCCCCATCCCCACCCCAACCAGGAGCCTCTCTCAGTTGACAGCATCTCAGTTACACAAGCTGTTTTTGAATGTGGGCACTGGGCCATCCTGGGGGGGTGGGTATCATTCCTCTCGTGTTATAGGTGAGGAATCTAGACTCAGAGAGGTGAAGGGACCGATCAAGGTCACACAGTAAATCTGCCAGGACTAGAACCGGGTGCCATGGCTCCAGGTCTTCTGCCCTTTTCACTCCACTCTGCAGTCCATCCCCCAACCCCCAAGCTCCGTCTCTCCCCTACTGAGAAGCCCTCTTTTGCAGGCTCTCCTGAGGGTTGTATTTTCTGTGCCACTGCAGGATGCCCATCTGTTCCACCTCATCTTCTCCCAGTTTCTCTCTTGCCCTTTTGGGGGACTTTCCCAAGATGTAAGGACCCTGGCTCTGCTTTTGTGATACAGTACATTGTGGTTCTGCATTAGTGGTACAGACTCTTAGGATTATTTGTTTTGATTTGGGGATCCTTGGAGGTGTCCTCATAAAGGAGCTGTTACATTTTAAGAGTTACTATTTTTTGTTTTTTTTTTACTTACCAGAAAAAATACCCCCCCCCCAATCCCGGGACTTCATTTTACCCCTAATCCTTTGGTGGGGATCTAGGATAGAGTCAGGTAAGGTGGGGGTCAGAGATTGAGTAGGACTGGGGATGGGTTTTTGGTCAGGAATAGTATGCAAGGAAGTGAGTGAGTCAGTAAATAGGTATTTATTGAGAGCCTACTATATGTCAGGCTCTGTTTTGTCTCTGCAGGAGTGGGAATAATATAGACCATGGCCTTGACCTCATGAAGCTGACATTTCACTGAAGGGGCTTATATTTCAAGCTGGAATCCAGGAGGGACCAGGGATGGGGAAAGTGAGGGATGGAGTGATGATGACTTATGGGGGTGGCCCAGGGATGGGGTGAGGGGCAGGGAAGATGGTTTTCTTGATAATCAAAAGAGGTAGCAACGTTGTTTTGCTTTGTTTTGTTTCCTTTTGGACACCATTCCACCAAGTGCATCAACAGTCTGCATCAGAATATCTGCCTCCCTCTATTGGGGACGGCCCCTCCAAGCCTGCTCTGAATTAGGGCAAGCAATCATAGACGGGGCAGAGGCTGCCTGGGTGCTGGTGTCTAGTCTTCCTGTACAGACTGTTTTCTTTGCCCTGACTCAAAACACGGCCCTCTCCTCCTCTCCCACCCTCTCTCCTTCTCTCCCGGGTGTCTGCAGAGGAAGGAAAGGACAGGCAGAGCAGATAAACAGAGAGGACGTATTTGTAACAAAACAACCTCCCTCCAGTGGACATATCTTTGGGGATCATGAATATTTTACTTTAAAATGAAAAGAAAGCCTCTAAGAAATTATATTATTCCTGAGGCTAAGGGGGGGAAAAAAGTTGATAGTAATGGACAACTTTAATACTGCAGTAATGTCCAGGAAGAAATCATTTGTTCCAGTGAGATTCTCATTTGCATCTTGGTATCAAATATCTCTTTAAGTGCCTCCTCACCAGGGGACAAGAGAAAAGGACTGAAAATGTGCCTGCCATTTGCAGAGGATACACAACAATAACAGTAACTGCTGATGTGACTAGCATTTCTTTTTCACGTATTTTTTCCTGATTATAAAAAAGAGAGTCTGCAGCGCTTAGAGTACAAAATTTAGAAAATGACGATGAATATAAATCAGAAAACCAGGATCTTTCACACATCCACCACACTAAGTTAACCACTTGCTAACATTTTGTTGTGTGTGTGTTTGTTTTTCTCTGTGTATGTTTTGTCTGCACTTGTGTTTCACACAATGCATTCTATGGAACATGAGTTCCAGTGAAACCTAACAACGGGGCTCCTTGGTCAAAAATGTTTGCAAACTTATTCAAGGTGCTGAGAAATTATACAGCTTTTTTTTTTTAAATCTTTTTTAACTTTGTTTAGCCAATGTTTCTTGGTCTTGTTTGAAATGGTAACCTTTTATGTGTACGCACAGGTATTTTATGAGATGCCAAAGGACATCTTATGTTTCCATGTTAGGAAACCGTCTGTAGAGGGTGAACAAACATAAATTGTCAGATAGTAAATGTGTTAGGCTTTGCACATGGTCTCTGTCACAACTGCTCGACCCTGCTGTCATCGTGCAAAAGTAGTCTTAGGCCGTATGTGATGAATGGGCTGTGGTTCTCTGGCCTCCAGTCCACACGTAGGACATTTCAAGATGACCAAAGGACTTCCACTGCTATTAATTTATTTGAGTCTCACAATACGCTTGTGAAATAAGATCAGCCCAGGTAGCCATGGTATCAGATGGGGAAACTGAGGCACCGTGTATCTAGCACCCCATGGCAAACCGCCACCAGAGTTAGTGGAACCGTAAACCCATTCTTGCTTGTAGGGTAAAGGGGGCCATGTGAGCTGTAGAGCAGAGAGAAAAGGCGGGGTTGGGGCTGAGGTCAGAGGCCTGGAGGTGGAGTCCAGATAAAACTTCCAGCCCCAGAGAGAGCCCTCACTCTAGGGCCGAGCCTCTGTCCACTTAGAAGAGGTGGCTGTTACCCAGAGCCCAGGGCTGCAGGGTGGGCTTGTAGGGTGAGGCCTCTAAGTGCTGGGCTCACATGAGCTTCTTCTTCCCTCCCCAGGAGACGTCAGGTATGATGAGGCCATGGGTTACCCCATGGTGCAACAATGGCGGGTCCGCAGCAACCTGTACCGCGTGAAGCTCAGCACCATCACCCTCTCGGCAGGTGAGGACTGCCGCCCGCAGCCAGGGGACTTGGCGTGGTTCAGCTCAGGTCTGCCAAGGATGCTGGCCCTGGAGATGCTGAGGGAAGGAGGCCCCGCCCCACCCACCTACCCACTAGGGCAGACAGACAAGCAGGCAGGACAGTGGTGTCCACACACTGCAGCAGGTCAATGCAGTAATGGGGCCGCTGTCCATTCTGGGGAGTCAGAGAGGCTCCTGGAGGAAGGGGTGTCTGAGCAGGGTGTGGGGGATGAATAGGAGAGAGGGGCAAATGATAATCTAGGTGACACTTACATTCTCGAAGTATTTCAGGTGTGTGGATTGTATGAGTTCTTTCAGGCACTGATTCCTCTGGTTTCTCCTGGCTGATTTCTTTTCCTGCCCATTTCCTACTCAGCAGTAATGCAGTCCCTGCTCCCCTCCCCCCACCAACACACACACACACACACACACACACACACGCACGCACGCACGCACGCACACACACACTGCTCACACTTTGTCCACATGAACCCTGTGCTTCAGCTGATGGGGACGGTTTGTTGTTCTCAAAATGGGACATTTTCTTTCTTGTCTCTGTGACTTTGCGCACGCTGTTCCCTCCGCCTGGATCTCCTCGCACACCCTACACTACTCGGAGATGCCTCCCCCATTATCTATACCCTTTGGAATAATTCAAGGAACTCCCTGTGCTCAACTGCCTATATTAAAGCACTAACAAGTGCTTGATTCACATCGGAATCCTGTCTGTCTCCCCCACTAACCTAAGAACTGTGGGTAGGGCTTGGGTCTTATTTATTCCTGTACCTTACATTCCTGCACATTACTGGTGCTCCGTTTTGATGAAGGAATAAAAGATAAATGAAAACTGAAAAGTAAGGAAATGAAAACTGAAAAGATGGGGCCTGGCCTTGGGTTTTCTACCCTGACTCTTACTCATAACACTGCCACTGGGTTATTGTCCAAGTATCTTGAAATGGTGGGCGAGCTCTTTTCTCCTCTTTTCCCTTTCAATATTGCTTTGTTTGTGAGCAACATGGAACTCTTTTAGCCTGGGTATGGGGAAGTATAAATAGTAATTATGGCTGACATCACCCAAGTGCTTTATAATGTTTCATATCTTAGGGCTTACATCAGTCTCGAGGGGAAGGCATTCTTTATCACTTTTTTTTTCAGATAAGGAAACTGAGGGTCAGAGAGGTTAAGTAACTTGCCCAAGGTCACACAGCTAGTAAGTGACAGAACAGGAGCAGGGCAGGGATTTGAAGGCAGTGTTGTCTGCCTGGATAAAGAGCCACGGGCATCTCCATGGTGTTATTTACTACTTAACAGAAACCATCTCATTATTAACTCTGCTGCATTAATTACCCAGCTGCATGGGTTAACAGGTTGATGGGGAGGGGTTGTTCTAATCAAGGACCCATTCTTTGAGCCCTGTTTCTGTTTTTACCACCACCCACACCTTTACACCTGCGCTTGTGAATAACACTGCTGTGTTCCTGTTAGAACTACAAAGGTGTATCTACTTTAATTAATCAATAATGATGCTCCGGAGAACTCCCTTGTAAATCAAATGTTCGCAAATTGGAGCGCATTTTTAATGTCGAAGAAGAGCTTGCTCTTTTACATTTTAGTTTGATGTGGCACAGAATCAGTTGTTCTTATAATAATGGGCGTCGGTGTGCCTGCCGTGTCCGGGATCTGTGCCGTGAACCTGGCTGACTTGTGGGTGGGGAAGGGTGCATGTGCAGACTCAGAGACAAACAGGACAGACCTTCTGCTTTCAAGGTGGTGCCTGTTGAAGGTGCAAAGGGTAGGTGCTCCAGATGGTGGGAAAGCTTCTTGGGGGAGGGGTGACTTCCTGGGGCCTGAAAGCATGAGTGTGACTTAGGGAGGAAGTGGGAGTCCATTCCAGGTAAATCGTGGTGTGTGGGTGTGTGTGTGTGTGTGTGTGTGTGTGTGTGTTGAGAGTGTGGGAGGGATATACATAAAGAAAGAATGATGGAAATCCCAGATCACACACAGGAGAAATAAGAAAACTGATTTGGCCACAGATAAAGCCTCATGTATGTAGCTCATGGGAGATGACCTTGGAGGCCTGGGATACCCAGGTAAGGTCATTGAGCTTTATCCATAGCAGGGAGGAGCCCAGAAGGTCTTAAGGCCCCTGGAAAAATAGCTTGGTGACCTGCCTGTAGGAGGAGAAAGAAGGCAGGGGGGCAGTGGTTACTGAGTGAGTGCTGTGCAGGCCCCGTGCCAGGCACTGAGGACTCAGGCCCCTTTGGCATAGGACTAAAGGCAATGGAACAGCAAGGAGGCCCTTGACAACGGCAGGAGAAAGGACATAACTGTTGTTTTAGGGAGGCTGAGGCAGGGACAGAAAGGGAAGTGATGTTACAGGAAGCTAAGCCAGGGATCAGATATGAGGACACAGACTGTCTGCTGAGCCTGGGCCAGTGCAGCCCCCAGGCTCCAGCCGTGGACAGCTCAGGCCCTGGATAATTGGGTACATGGGAAGTGCGTGCATCCTGGGGTGAGAAGAGAAGTGGGTTGGAATCCTAGCTCCTCTGGCTGGAGGACCAAAGGCAAATCAGCTCCAGTTTATGACCTTTGACTTGCTCATCCACTCGACAGGGCTTATTATGGTTGGGACTGCAGTGCTGGGCTGAGGTTAAATTAGACAAAGTGTCCGGAACATCTAGCAGTGTGCCTGGTACACGCTAGGTGCTCAGTAGATATCAGCTTTGATTTTTCCTGGTTGCGATGTTCAGGTCGCCAGCTATAGGCCTTCCTCTGCTGTTGATTCCCTGTCAGTCCTAGTGTCTTGTGTGTCCACCAGCGAGAGCAGTCTTTGCAAAATAAGTGAGGGAAAGCTGTGCACATTTGGCTGACACCATGGTGATGGATAAAGCACCAAATCCAGGCTTGTCATTTGCCGGCCACCAGCCTCCCAAGCCTGACCACCTCTGCGTGCTGCTCCTCTGTCCAGGCTTCACCGACGTCCTCAAGATCCTGACCAAGGAGAGCAGTCGGGAGGAGCTGCTGTCCTTCATCCAGCACTACGGCTCACACTACGTCGCGGAAGCCCTCTATGGCTCCGAGCTCACCTGCGTCATCCACTTCCCCAGCAAGAAGGTCCAGCAGCAGCTGTGGCTCCAGTATCAGAAAGGTAAGCCTGGAGGGCTTGCTGGAGGTGGTTGCCAGATGCAGTGCGGAGGTAAGGCTGCTTGGCGGGAGATAACTGAGCTCCCTGGGAGCTAAATCCTGGCTCTGCCCCATAGAAACTGGGTGGCCTTAGGCAAGTCCCTGCCCCTCTCTGGGCTTCTCGTTCACTGTGGATGGAATGAAGGGCCGTGTGATGCTTTCTCAGGAGTCTTTCAGTTCAGGCATTTCCTGAGAGCCCGGGGTGGTGTTCCAGACTCCAGAACCCTGGCCTTCTACTGCACGCTCCTTGTTTCCCACTCTCTCCCCTTGAAACAACTGCCAGGGTCGGCGGGTGGAGGAGGCTGTGGGGTGGGAGTGTGTCTCCCTGACACCTTCTTCTCTTCAGGCTCTTGAAAGAACCCAAGAAGAGCTCTGGCTCCTTTGGGAGCAATCACCTCATGTCTGGGGGACAGTTTCAAGTCTCTGCCATGGACTTTTATCCTCAGGGAGGGTCAGCAGATCTTATTTCCCTCCGATTATCAGCTATTATCAGAATTGGAATTTCCCAGATGCAGGAGACCAGTCTGTGCCACTCCCCTTGGGAAATCCATTCCCTTCCCACCTCAGTTTTCCCTTCCTGTGAAATGGGTACTTTAGCCATTCCTGTCTCCCTCCTACATTAAAGGAAAGTGGTTTATGCAGTAGCATTTGGAGAAAGATGGAATTATGGCACACATGCATTATGTATTATAACAGGTCCATGTAGTCACAGCCCCATTTCACAGATGAGAAGATGAATCTCAGATAAGCCAACAAGTCAAGTGCCCTGCAGACACAGGTAGCAGGGTGAGGATCACTTCCTGTTACCATTGTTACTATTATTATCAATTAATTTGAAAAGAAAGTCTCTCGATGGTCGGAAAGGGTGAGGCGTAGTGTTAAAACGTGCTTGCACCTTCTCCATATGGACCAGCCTTCCTATCTCCAAGAACCAGATCGACCGTAACTCCTAAAACCACAGAATGTGGGAGCCACAGGGACCTGACAGGTCTCACTGGGCTCAGCACTCCCATTGCGTACCTGGGAAAACTAAGGCTGAAAGGGAAGAGGAATCTTTCTCAGAGTCACTCAGCTCCTCTGGATAGAGCCAAGACAGAGCGGGACGCTGCATACTCCCTGTCTAGCTCTTCTCATGCAGCCCCTCATCCCCAACGGGATGAAGCCCTTTGTCTTTTCCCGAACAATTCCCTTTGCGCTCTCCACCCTGTCATGGTCTCATCCCTACCTTTCTCGTGTGTGCGACTGTTTGGGGCACCGGGGGTGGTTTATAGGCGCAGGGGAATAATTGAGTTGTCTGGGAATAGCTCCGGTTTATGGCTGTGACAACAACAGTCTTTAAGGAAGTGCATTAAATCAATAGAAGTCTCATTGTGCTACCCTATAAATAAGGTGACACATCATTAAGCAGGGCAATAAGCTTCCGGACTTTGAAGTAATACAATTAGGTTATGTTTATAAAAACCTTCGCTCACTGTGGCCACTGCACCAATTTGCCTCGTCCGGCATTTGGGGCCTGGGACGCTGTGCTAATGCTGAATCCCACCCCATCTCCACCCTCGGCTGCTTCCAGGCCTTGGACTTTTTCACTCCAGAAAATGCTATTTCTTATATACAATGGATGCATGGAATCTATGGCAAGTAAGATGGGGACGAGGGCAGACAGAATGCTGAAACAGCAGCTGGGGACCCCCTTCAAGACTCAGAGAACCTTCAAGTTTTCCACAAACTTGCTGGGTGAACTTGGTACAGAAGCTTTTCCTTCTGGGCTTCCAGGGCAAAGGTACCTTTCTTTCTTCCCTCATCCGTGCTCGATCCCAGAAGAGCATAGGGATACACTGAGGCCGGCTGATCTGTGTGTGTTTCTTTCTCTCTGTCTCTACCTGATGTGACCACCTGGATGGTACATCAAACACTGTAGTTTTACTTTTAAATTTGCAAGTGATGCTGGGGAGGAGGTGGATGAGAACCTGGGAATTTGCCCACGAAGGACAGAAAGGACTCTGGACTCAGAGATAGTTGGTGTGTGTCCCTTCTCTCCCCAGCCACCTGTGTGTCATTGACATCTATATGTCAACTGTGTGTCACTGACATCTGTGAAACCAGGGTTCACTGGGGACCAGGTCAGGATGAATCTGGGTTTGGAAGCTGATCACTCTTGGGGCAGAGCTTGTGGGAAGAAGACGGATTAGAACAGTGTCGAAGTGGGACAGACAGGATTTCAAGTCCCGATACCTCTTCTCACATCCCTGCCAGGAAGCCTCAGGCAAAGTAACTTCTAAGTTTCAGTCTCCTTGTTTGGTAAGTGAGGGATAGTAATTTCCTTACAAGGCTTTTGGGAGAATGAAATGAGAGAATACAGGTAAGACACATCGCATGCAATAAGTACATAAAAAACTTAATGTGAAGTGACGTTATGGACATCAGCTGAGGATTGTAGTCCTGGCCACAGCTCTTGCTAATGTGTGGCCACAGCCCTCATTTCTCCCTGAAAAGCACCTGTGTCACTAGTCCCTGCAAATATCCTTTCAACCCAGCAAGGGTAGAGGGTGGAGTGCTCCAGGATTCTTTGAAATCTATGTTTAGACCCAGATGGTGGTTTCTTCTTGGTAGGAAAGGCCAAGGCTGAAAGAGCAGGCTGTGAAGAGACCAAACAGGGTGTGGATAAGAACCACGGACATTGTACAGCCCTTCACAGTTTACACACAGCCTTCCTTCGGTCCTCCCACCTACCCCTTGAGGCAGAGAAGGCGCAAATACTCACCCTTTATCTTAGAGAAGGGAAATCTGAACTTAAAAGAGATTGGGGGCTTACCAGGGCCACACAGTTTGCTACTGAATGAGCTGGTGTTTAAATTCCAACCTGAGCCCACATCCAGTGTCCCCAGACATTAGAAACAAACGTCCCAGCCTTTCCAGGTTCACTAATCACGGGGCTCTGGCCACTGTTGTGATCCAGCCACTAGAAGTCATGGAAAGTCAAGGGAGTTGGGGTGATTGTCCCTGATTAAAATATCTCCCACAAGTCATTCATTAACCTCTGGTTCACTGGTACTTCCTAAGTGCTTCTTCTCAGCAGACCTCACGCCACATGCTGGGGCATTGCGGTAGGCAAGACATGGGTGCTGTCCTCACGTGGGTCCAGCCTGTATTAGCCTTCCAACATTTTGTCATTCTTGTGATAGACTTTTTTTTTTTTTAATCTACTGATAGACGGCTGGAGAAAGGCAGGTGGCTGGGCACGTGGTGGGGAACCCAGTCACTGTCATACGATGGCCCATAACTTGTTTCATGTACCAGTTCTGATTCGCTGGGGAGTGGCTTTTCTAGACCAGTGTGTGAAGGTCACTGGGATCACTGGGAAAGAACGCTGAGATCAATGAACAATATCTGCTGTTTGCAGAAAGGGAGAGTGGTTGTCCATACCTTTGTACTGTTTCCCTGTAATAGGGCAAAATGAAAGCTTGAACAACAGACCCAGCTTCAGATGGTGATTCCAGAGAGGCACTGGGCATGCCAACAAGAACTAGAAAGATCCAGGCAGGGAGGCGGGGTTTCCTATCACCAAGTGGATATTGTGGGCATTCCCCCAGTCTAGAAGGGACTGGAGCAACTGGACAGGTCAATTAGATGGTACCAGCCAAAGCCTGGAAGAGCTGGACCTTAGAAGGCAACTAGAATAGCTTAAGTCATCCCCAGAAACTCCAGCCCAGGTATGATTAGCTTGGAAGCTGTTCAGCCTGTCAGGTTCCTTTAACCATCACCTCTGCTCCCAGGCCGTGCTCCAAGCACCACGTCAAGTTTTTAGTTTCTTGCCGCAGCTTAATATTTTCACTATATGCTACTGTTTTCCTGATGCACCTATATTTTGAAAAGCTACTTTTCTCCTAATTGGGGCTTCACTTCACTCTTTGACTTAATATTCACACATTTTTCCTAGCCATGACCTCGATGCATGAGTCTTATATCATGATTAAGACTCCCTGTATAAAGTTACCCTTCTTCTGGCTATCTTGGATAAAGACTTCCTCATTTGCAGATAAAACACAGGTTTTGCAGTCGACGGACCTCGGTTCAGATCCCAGCTTCCCTCTTACAAGCTGTGTGATCTTGGGCAAATCGGTTCACACTCTGAGATCTACTTTCCCATATGCAAGATACGGGATCCAATGACAGCATAGACACACCAATGATGGACTTATTTATCTACCACTGAGCCAGGCATCTAATTACTATCTTGATCCAATCCACTCCCTCCACCCATGGCTGCCGCATACACTTGGGTAACCGTGATCCCAGATGTGTGTGTGTAGGTACACACGTGTATATGTCGGGGCAGGGGGAGATACGGCTGCCACTTTACTCCACTCTCTTGTCAGTTGACTCGGCACTAAGGACAGGGGTAGACTGGACTCAGGTGGAGAGGGACTGCTGGGGTGGAGCCAGTGAGGGAGGGAGCCTTGGAGCTCTACTAGGGAGGTGTCTGTGACACCTGCACTTCTGTTAACCCTTGTCATTCTTTATTCAGAGGGGATAGTGATGAATGCAGAAATTATGAGTCTGATAGGTTTCCTGAATTTTCAGTTGCTTCTTTTTCACGGAGAAAGTGACTATGGAAGGTAAAGGATGTGTGCATGTAAAGGAATTGTTCGTTCTGTGTGTGTGTGAGAGAGAGACAGAGACAGGGACAGAGAGAGATAGAGACAGAGAGAGACGGAGAGAGATTGACTGAGGGAAATAGGAGGAGACAGAAAAACAGAGATAGACACAGGGAAACCAAAATCCACAAAGAGAAATGAAGAAACAAAACGTGTAGAAGAGAAAGTGTATGCGATTAATGTGTGTTTTCCAAGTTTAGAGACTCGGTGACCCTGATGAAAGGACATTCTCCATGTGAAGGTTGAACTGCTCTTGAGTTTAGATTGGGAGAGCCTATAACATAGAGATGTCCCCACAGATAAATGCCTGTTGCCACCTTTAAGAGATGTTTTATCTCTATTTTAATTTCCCAAGACTGTCCAAAGGAATGAACTTCTGCATTTCCATTTGAATTACGATGCCCTTTTGAACGTCACCTGAAACATTCCTAGATTACTCTTTAAAGGAATTCTGGCTGTTTGAAAGGCACCTCAGGGGTTGGGGAGGGGGGAGGAGAAGGGAAAGATGTAGTCAAATGTCACCTCCTTTTGTGAGGACAGGTGTAGCCCAGGGGCTGATATGAGCTGGAGAACTCTCCTGGGCTTTCTGTTTCCTGAGGGAACTTGCTTCAGAGATGCCAACCGGACATGAAAAGAGTCAGTCTCAGAGCTGAGACCTGCACGGGTACTGGTCTGCTTCCCTGGTGAAATCATGTGGGGGCAGTTTTCAGTTCCCATTTGCTTGACCGTTCATTAGCATTTGATGGCGCTGACCACTTCCTGCTTGAGGCACTGTCTACGTTTGCTTCCGTGGTACCAGATCTTCCTGGTTGCTCACCGTCCTTCCTGACTGTTCCTTCTCTGTCTCCTTTGCTGGCTTATTCTCCTCTGCCAAACCAGTCAGTATGGTTTTGCAGAACTGCCCATGTCTCTGTGGGGACTCTCAGCCATGCTCTCTGTTGCCATCCCTACGCTGATGACTCCCATTTTATAGTTCAGCCTCCAAGCTTTCCTCTGATATGTGCTATCCCGGTAGCTCTCTGCCTGCCCAAGCTCTGCCCCACACAGCCTAGAATTTTTCCAGTGTTCTGGTGAAAAGCACCTGTATCTCTTTAGAGGCAGAGCCACAAACCTAGAAATCCTCAACATTCTCCCTCTCCCTCGCTCCCCCCATTTCCAAACCATCCCAAGTCTTATCAATTTTAATTACCAAATAGCTTTTGAAATTGCCCACTTCTTCCCACCTCACTGCTGCCACCATAATGGCTTGTCTGGACTCTAGCGTTGGCCCCCTACCTGGTCTCCCTGCATCCAGTCCTGTCCCACATCAATCCAGCTGCACAGCCCTGAGGACAGTCAGAGTTCTCCAGAGAGAACCAACAGGATAGATGGGTAGATAGATAAAATTCTCTTTATTATATAATATATGAACATATATATGATATATATTCATATGATATTTGTGATATGTATAATATATATGAAAGCTATATATATAATTGGTTCTGTATCTCTAGATGTATGTATGTATATATACACACATATCCATCTATATATATATATATATACACACACACACACATATATATAGAGAGAGAGAGAGATAGAGAGGTTTATTATTAGAAATTAGCTCATGTGATTATGGAGGCTGAGAAGGTCCAAGCTAAGATCTCAGCAAACTGGAGACCAAAAGAGCCAGTGGTATGAGATCCAGTTCCAACGCCGGCAGGCTCTAGAACTAAGAAGAACCAATGCTTCAGTTCGAGTCCAAAGGCAGGAAATGATGGACATTCCAGCTCAAATACTCAGGGAGGTGGAACTCCATCTTACTCATGGGAGGGTCAGCCCTTGTTTCTATTCAGGCCTTCAACTGATTGAACGAGGCCCACCACATCAGAAAGAGCCATCTGCCTTACTCAGTCTGCCGATTATTTTGCCGAAAACACCCTCACAGACACATCCAGAATACTGGTTGGTCAAATATCTGAACACCTCATGGCCCAGTCAAGTCCACATAAAAATTAAGCATCGTGGGTTGTCTCTAAAATGGAGATCCCATCATGCCCTTCCTTCCATGAAGACTCCTGGGTGCCTTGTCATTGCCCTGAGGCTAATTTCCAAACTCTTCCCCACAGCCTCAGGGCCTTCTCAGATCTGCTGTGTCCCCAGCAACCTCCTTAGCCCCGTCTGTCTCCATGCTCTCTGACTTCCAGTCACATTGAGCCTCGTACTCCTTAACTATCACTTGGGTTAAAGTCTCAGCCTGGATAAGGTCCCAGTGAGCTGATGGGAGGTGACTGAGTATCCCTTGCCCGTCCCCTGGCCCCTTGGCCTCCATGCAGCTGTTTGTAGGATAGGTCTAGCTCTGGGCGGGTGTTTTTTCTTGGAGAGGACAGGAGGACATTAAATACGAGCTGGACACTCTCGAGCCTGCAGCACGCCAAAGGAGACAGCCAACTTATTTCTCCTCAGAACCATGCAAAAAGACGATACAGGATGTGGTTCATTAAATACAAATAGGCCCACGAGACTGCTGTTTCTACAGATGAAATGACCAAAAAAAAGCATTTGTTCCCCGGTTTAGATTGAGTCCGTCTGGAACGGAACACCCTAGTATTTTTCCTATTGGAGCGTCCCAAGGATAATAACCCTCCACTTGTGCTCGGCACAGCGCACCTCACAAAGCATTTCCACATACGTTATTTCATCCAATTTACTCCTCACAACCAGCCTGTAAGGTGGGCATCGTTATCTGCATTTCACGCTTGAGAAAACTGAGGCTCCGACGGGGGAGATGATTTACGGGAGTTCACCCCAGGGAACTTGGCAGAGCAGGGGTTTGAACGCAGGCCACTTGCAGCACAAAGACCTTGCTTGTCCACCTCTATCACAGCAACCTCAGAAACCTCTTCAGATGTTGGCATCAGACCCAGGGGAACTGTTTGCTTTCCTGTTCTGTCTCTCTCATCCACAGTTGAAAGAACTGGGGAAAGCTGAGACTCGGAGTTTAGTCCCTCAGCTCAGGCAGGGGTGGAAGGACTCTCTTTATTCACCCCCTCTGCACAACGTGCTTCTCTAGCATAACTTAGGAGCAATGTTATAAGGTAAAGCCAAACCACAAAATATCAGGGCTGAGAGAGGCCTCAGCGGTCATCTAGCCAGACCTGAGTTTCCCTTATGTGTCAGTTATGATCAAATGGTAGTGAAATGCTGCCTGGAATACTGCACTGAAAGAGATTCTGGGTCAGGACCAGGCTTGGTGGGGTCGAATCGCTTAGCAGTATCTGTCGTGAATGTGAGAGTAAGAAATGGTGAGTCATGTGTAAGGTGTTTTCCATCCCCATCTAGGTCAGCTATTCCCACTCTACAGATGGGAAAGTCGAGGTCAGTTTAGGTAATCCATTAGGACCCGCCACTGCAAAGGGGGAAATTTAATAACCAGCTAGAGGCATAATTTGGTCTTTCTTCACCTGAAAACCTACAGCAAATTCAAAGACTCCTAGTCGCCAAAGCCCCCCACATGTTCATAGATCATGGAGCCATTCATCTGGCAGCGTGCCCATTTTCTTATTTCAGAGTTCCTGCTCACACAAAAACACATGCACAGGGCTTCCCTGGTGGCGCAGTGGTTGAGAGTCCGCCTGCCGATGCAGGGGACACGGGTTCGTGCCCCAGTCCGGGAAGATCCCACATGCCGCAGAGCGGCTGGGCCCGTGAGCCACGGCCGCTGAGCCTGCGCGTCCGGAGCCTGTGCTCCGCAACGGGAGAGGCCACAACAGTGAGAGGCCTGTGTACCGCAAAAAAAAAAAAAAAACAAAAAAAACACATGCACAAATAACATCATTTCCTGAACCACTGGAGACTGTCCCCATTGTCCTAGTTAGGGGACGCATTCAGAGATTGACACTCTTGATTCTCTTCAGACTGGGGCCAGACCACGCTTGTTCCCCTATCACAGTCCCATTCCCAGGAAGGTCTCACAGGGACTCCGGGAGCAGGATTTTCGACAGGACCCTTCGCTCACATCAGTCTTGCTCTAAGAATGTGGAATTTCCCTGGAGGTGAATATGGGGCTTTTGTTTTCTTTCTGTCTTCAGCCCCCTTCTGAGAACGAAATGGTCTGGAGGGAACACAGATACCCAGATGGAAGCTTTTGCCTTCCCAGGCCATTATTAGCAGGTGGAACTTTCCACCCTGAGGGCAGCCTCACGCACAGTTTCACACCACAGGGCGTCTTCCCTCCCCTGTCTCGCATGTTCCCTTCGTCCTTTCTCAGCCCCCAACTTTCCACAACAGTGCTCTGAGCCCCTAGTATATGCCAGGGCCTGTGTCTGGTGCTGAGGACGCCATGGTGAATGAGACATGCTCTCTGCTCTCAAACAGCTCACAGTCAAATGGGAAAGATTTTCAGCAGGTGAACAGATGATTACAGCCCTTTGGATACATGCTGTGACAAGGAAGCATAAGGCCCGCGCGCGCGCGTGTGTGTGTGTGTGTGTGGTGTAGGGCCAGGGGTGGAGGAGGCAAGGTGGGGAGGTGGGCCCCTAACCACCTGGGATGAGCTGGGAATTTCCCTGGAGAAGATTCTAAGCCGAGCCCTGGGGAGTGAGGGCATTTGCCATCTAGGGAGGTGGAGAGGGATTGCACAGGCAAGATGCAGGCTGGATGTGTGGGGCAGCCTGGCAGGTGCTGAGTCCTCCCAGAGCAGTTGGGAGCAATAGTGCCTGAATCCCCTCCGGCATTCCTGAGGGTTGCCATTGGCTTCTTTGTTAGAGCTTTGTAAGTCTTTGCGCCTCTGCTATTGGCTCTGTCCACAGCAGAGAACTCTCACAAATAGGAGAGGCTGAATCTCCAAATGCCTAAAATTAAATGAAAACAAGGGACCGGTATGGGAGGTACCAGAGGAACCGTTGGAAAAACATCTGGACCTTTCAGGTATGAAATGATACGAGATCATGTGATTTATCAGCCCATAGTAGGAACTCAACATGAAATCAGTCATTCTTACCCACTCCTTATCAGAGGTTACCTTTCAACAAATAACAGCATACAAATCAAGCTGTGTGTGAGTCATCCGTCCCATTTGCCAGATGTGACTTAGGGTTTTCTGAGCCTCAGTCCTTTTATCTTTAAAATGGGCCTCATCATGCTTGCCTCACAGTATTGTTATGAGAATTAAAAGAATCGACGGTTGTAAAGTGATTATCGCTGCACCTGACATATAAGAAGTGCTCAGGAAATGCTAGCTAGTATTATTATCATTTATTACTGTGAGACACAATCAAGTTAGTGGGGATGCTTATTACTAAACAAAAAGCAGAATGACGTATCTCTTTCCAGCCCTGACTACAGCAGCCTAAGATATAAGCCCTCTCCTGCCAGACCTTCTAACACCATGGCTGTTTGTCTCTTGTTGGTCTGCCAGCTTGTGAATTTTAGTCCTGCCTGAGCCTGGAGGTGGGAATAGAAGGCAGAGTTATCAGAAAGCACAGCCTGGAGCCCAGCGGTGGAGCACAGGGGAGCGTGTTTGCACAGCCAAACACCAAGCTTATAGTGGTCAAGAATGTGTAGGGGTGTGTTGGGGGGAGGGCGGGGGCCGGGTGACAGAGGAGTGGGCAGCAATGACTGACTTGTTTCCTGTTTCTACTATGAAACAATCAATCACACGATCTCACACTGTGTTTGTAAAATCCCTGTGAGGTCCAGGTTATTATCCTTATCTTCTAAATGAGAAAACTCATGTGCTCAAGGTCATGTGGCTTGGTAATAGACAGAGCCAGGAGTCTATCCCAGGACTGTCTGACTCCAAATTCCACATACCCTACTGCCCCCCTGTAATAACAAAAGCCAGTGGTACTGAGAACCACTAAATGGCAGGAGATTCGCTGGCACTTCACATACATGATCTCATTTAATCCTCCAAACAGTCCTCTAAAGCTAGTATCTTTATGCCTGGGAAACTGAGACTCAGAGTGGGTAAGATACATAATCCAAAGGTACATAGGTGGTGAAAGGTACTCTCTCTTGCCATCTCTTTCTTCCATCCTTTCTCCAGCCCTCTCACCATTTACTTTTTACTATTATTTAACCACAATGGCCACTCCAACAAGTGTGTTCTCCCTGAGAGGCCTTTCTCTTCCTCCGAAGCAATTAGAAGTACTTGGTCACGAAGAGTGAGAAAAGAGGCAGATAGACCAACGTGATTCCAGCCTGCATGATGTCGGCCTGCTGGCTCCAGATTCTTGTTTCCTAGCAACAACTTGGCTCTGGGTCAGGGTGAAGGCTTTGAGGCAGGCCTTAGAGGCGGACTTGACCAGTGATCCATTGGGTTGGAGCTGGCCTTGGCTGTCTTCATCTGACACACCAGCTCTGTGCCCCAGGGGTGCCTCCTTAGGGTCCTTGGGATCTGCACTTCTGTCTCCTCCCATTCCACAGGTGTTCAGGGAGATGGAAGACTCCTTTTGGAGCTCTTGGCTCAAGAAGTCCCTAAGGTCTGGGGCACCAGAATCACTGACACTTACAACTGAAAAAATCCTTAATTTAATAACTCTATTAATATAGATAATGAAATGGAGTCCCAGGGAGAATAAGCAACATGCTCAAAGGAATTATACATTAGTGACAGGATTAGGACTCCAACCAGTTCCTTCTTCTCTCTTCCCCATCAAAGAAAGTGTGTTGAGAGGCAATTCAAGGGACCATGTGTTCAAAGGTACATCTTTTTTGTTTGTTAACAGCTTTATTGAGATATCATTTACATACCACACAATCGAAGGTGTCTTTCTGAGCCTTCTTTGGAAGCACTGGTGACTTTGCACCAAGACGAAGTTTGGGTTGAATTTCCAGAAAGGAACACAACTTTTAATTATTTTATAGCTGAGAAGAGTCTCTAAAGAAAGTGAAATCTGAGGGAACCACTCCTCCCAGTTTTCAACCACATCCCATTTTTCTACGGCAACTAACAGTGATTCAGCGAGGCAGCTGGTGGGAGGAGCAGGTGGCATAATCAGCTAAATATGACCCAGAGTGTTCATGTGTGTCAACATAGGAGCTAAGCTGACCCCCTGCCCTGGTTTTATCCAGCAACTGTTGTAGCGCCTGCTTTGTTTCAGGTACCGCGCTACATGCTGCCGATGCAGCGGCAAATTAAAAGTCGCTCTGCCTTCACAGAGCTCAGTCTAGCCTTAGAGAGGGGTAGGCAACAAGGAAATCATAATGCAATGAGTCAGTGCTACAAGGCAGAAATACAAAAGGTGGTGTGGACACCTGACTCAAACCGTGTAGTGGACACCTCAGAAGACCCAGAAGAGGTAAGATTTAGGAGACACTGGTGGGTAGGGAGAGGGAAAGTGTTTTAGGTAGCATAAAAGCAAGGACTAAAACGGCCTAGAGAGGGATGGAAGCAGTGGTGAGATAAATCTAGAAAGATAAATAGGTGGGAATAAAATCCCACTGGATACGTAGACCGTGTTAAGGAATTTTTCCTTTTACCAGGAGCATTTTAAAGTCATTTAAATGTTTCATGTAACATTATTAGCGCTTACGTTTTAAATCTGACTCTGGCGGGTGTGGGATTGGGCTTGATTTGGGATGGGAGGAAGTGTAGTAGGTAGGATGCTAGATTAGATTCAAGATCAGTTAGGAAGTTGTAACAGTGTTTCAAGAGCTTAAATTTAAGGTTAGTAGGAGCTTAAATTTTCATAGTTATGAGAATGAAGAAAAGAATAAAGGGATGTGAAACATATTAAGCTGCTAGTAGGATGAGAACTTTATGATTGTATAGTGGGAGGTGGGAGGTGAGAGGTGAGGGAAGTGATGAGAAATGGTGCTAAAGTTTCGGGCCTACATGCCCGAGTCGATGGTTGTGTTCCTTAAATGGAACAGTAGCAGAACAGCAGGTATTGGAAAGCTGAGTTGTCTTAAATACGCTGAGTGTAAGTTTTCTAAGGGATATCTTCATTGAACACACCAGCCCACGGTTGGCGCGCCAACTGGCAGTATAAAGTGGGCAACTGCATATATACCAGTCAAAAGGAAGAGCTGGAAAATGCAGGTTTGAGACTTAGTTTCATAGGTCATTGAATTCATAGGAAGAAAACATCTCCCAGCATAAAAGTAAAGTTCCCCTTTTGTAACTTGTTTCCTTAGGGAGCTGCTTTTCCCCCTACCACACCCAGTATTGTTTCTGATGTTTTATTTAGAGAGGCTTTATCTCATTCAGAGAGAGGCTGTCCAGGCTGCCCATTTTAGGCCACCTTTTACTTGTGTAAGATGTATGGGACATATTTCACCCTATTTGACAGTGTCTGGGTCCATCCACATCTCTACAAATGACCCAACTTCATTCCTTTTCATGGCTGAGTAATATTCCGTTGTATATATGTACAACATCTACTTTATCCATTCCTCTGTTGATGGACACTTAGGTTGTTTCCATGTCCTGGCTATTGTCAATAGTGCTGCAGTGAACATTTGGGTGCATGCATCTTTCTGAATTATGGTTTTCTCTGGGTATATGCCCAGTAGTGGGATTGCTGAGAACCTACTGTATAGCACAGGGAACTCTACTCAGTGCTCTGCAGTGACCTAAATGGGAAGGAAATCCAAAAAAGAGGGGATGTATGTATATGTAGAGCTGATTCACTTTGCTGTATAGTAGAAACTAACACAACATTATAAAGCAACTACTCTCCAATAAAAATTTTAAAAAGTCTACGGGACATTAAGAATAGTCCTGGTACATATTAAGTAGGCTGGAGTTAATATCCCCATTTCATCGAGGAGAAAAACAGGCATATGTGGCAATGGTCACCAGAGCAGAAGAGAAGAATACATACTTTCAGATTTTTTTCCTTTATCATTTGCACCTTTCATTTAGCTAACAATTAATTAACCTTTTTGGAGTATCCAGGGTATATGTACCATTTGTATGTGCATTGTACATTTCTTCCAGGGTATTAATCAATGAAAGTTTTATTCTCCTAGATCCAGCCCCAGAGTCATGGATCAGGTGAGGTAACACACATGCCTGCTCCCTCTTTAGAGTGTAATATTTTTAATTTAACTTTATTTTTAACATTTTTACAGAGTCATTAAATTTGTCAAACAAGTTTCAGATTCCTGGGGCTGAGAGATTTAGAGAGTTATTATTTTTAAGTGTAAATATTAAATGTCATTTCACAAAAGCACATGGTTTTATTCATGTGGTTGCTCAGAAATTAAAATTATACAGTTTTTTTTGTTTATCATATTATGACGTTGTTTTTAATATTCAACTCTAAACGTTTGTTGTCACTCTGAAGTAGGGGGATGGACTCCCAGCCATTATTTGGTTCAGATGATGAAACAGATGATGCTACACACACACATCAAGAGGATTTTAAAAGATTTGTCACCCATGTAATGGAGCTTTCTGGGGAGAGCAAAGATGGCTCTCAAGCAGGTCCAAAAATGGCTTGAGAGAGCAAGGAAAAGAGACTGGCTTGGCTTTTATATAATGGCAAGTGGGGTGGAGTGAGGCTTGCATGGTTTGAACTTCCCTCTGGCACCAGAGGTGGGAGCACTTAGGCTTGCCCAGGTGAGGGGGCCAGTGGGGAAGGGGGAGTAGCGGGGCTTGAAAGCTGGCAGAGATCAAGCATCAAATATGGAGTCAGAATTTTTTTAACATACAAATTTTTTTTTTAACATAGGGCAATGGCCCGTCCCTTTTTGTGAGTTATTTTGTGAATGTTTGTATGTCCTCAAAGAGCGTGTCAAATTAACGTCTTTGGAAGAGGGTGTGATCAGTGTGATGGCATTACCGTGCTCCTGGAAAAAGTTGGTTGCATTAAGATCTTGTCTGTAAAGATTGTGTGTGAAGGCATGGCTGTTGAGGTACCTCATGGGTAGCCAGGTAAGGGGGGGATTGTGTCCCTTTGAAGTTGAAGGCAAACTATGTGTGAGAGGCTGTTGAAATAGGCACTGAACATGACATATTAGCCAAGTGTATGAGTGCAAAGTATTAACCAGTTATTGATTGGATGGAATTTATTATTTCAATAATTGGTATAGAAGCATTAATGGGTGGGGCCTCAGCATTAAGGTTGCAGTAATCCATTGTGAGGTTTCATTCAGGTTTAAGAACAGGGTAAACTAGGCTGTTAAATAATGAAGCAGTGGGGATAATCACTCTTTTTCTAAATAGGTCTTGTATATGGATTTTAAACCTCAAAGGTTCTGTTTAAAATGGGCCATATGAACTATTTTAACTAATGGGGGAGGGCAGGGTCCATGTCGTCCCATTTTGGTAAGCCAATTGTAAGTACCAAAACTTAATTCAATTTTAATTTATTACTCATTGGGTCAGAGCAGCCATACTCAGTATGGAATATTTCAAGGTAATGAGTGTTATGGCTATGGGGAATTTAGGCAAGGCATTAGTTCTGATGATTAAGGTGAGGTATACCTATTTGTCTTCCTTACATATCCTGAAATGTCCTTAGTAACTCCCTTAAGATTATAGGGCGTACCTTGTTTAAATTTAGGGGAATTCCCACACGTAAATCTAATTTGAGCCCCAGTATTGATTAAAGCCATGGGAATTTGGTAATTAGTGCATTTCAGCAGATGTTAAAAGCTAGTTCAGAGTTTAGGTTGTCGAGGTGCAAAAACCAATTAGCAATCTTCGAACTTTTTTGTTTTTTGTATAAATTCTTTCAGTAAATTTTGGAATTCTAATTGGGTCAAATTGGGACCTCTATTTGAGTTTTTTGTTTGTTTCCTCCTCCTGTATTCACTGTTTGTTTGTTTTTCTTTTGGTGGTTACTGTATATAGTTTTGTGGTGAGGGGCCGGGGGGAGTCCTCACTACCCTACTCATAAGTTTCTTCCTCCAGAGTTGCACATCTGTGTCATCAGGATTAGGGTCTCCCTCATGGCAATAACCTTCATAGGGTTTAAGGATCCTGGGCTTAAACTGAATTTGAATTAACACCTCAGCTATGCAACAAGGGAACCATGGATGCTCTTCTCTATAACCCTGAAGGTCAGGATCTTTTGTTTTGGCCAACAGTGACATAGCAGCAGCAAAGACATTTTGTAGAGTCCTAATGAGCCATCTGCTTTTAGAGTGTAGACCACAACGGTCCACATGGTGACTGCTCTTCCTGCACATGAACCACCACCAATAGACCCATAGATTGCATAAGGTAGCAGTATTTCCCTGAGCACTTTATAGAATGGGGGCAATGCCTGGTTGAGACAACCAACCAGTAGTCATAGGGCAAGAGTCATTCCCCTGAAGTCACAGCTTGTGCTGGAATCTAGACACATGATTCCATCTGAGACACAGATAGATCTGGACCAAGACACATGACCCAGGGCCACTTTGCTCTTGCCCCTTAACGCCAATTATCGTATCTTCCAACTCAGTTCAGTTAAACTTATAAGAGAGGCATGGTAGGGCTCAGCAAATACAGCACAGGCTGCACATCTTAAAGTGCAAGGCTGCCAGCGGGCAGTGCCTCAAAAAAGCTAGCCAGTTAGCAAAACCAAAGCAAGAGAATAGAGAGCCCCTGGGATGGTGGTCGTTGCCTAACACTGCTTGTTGTGCCAGTTGTGTGGTTATCCCACAGAGAAGAGGGGGACCCACCCAAAACTTGGTTCAGATGTTGAGATTGATGATGCTATGTATCCACCAAGTGGGTATGAAAAGATTTCTAACTCACATGATGAGGGTTTCTGGCGAGAGCAATGTGGGCTACCAAGCAGGTCCAGAAATAGCTTGAGATCAGGAAAAGGAGGCCACATTGGTTTTTATGGTGGCTTGAAGCTGGGGCTGGGGTGAGGATTCCCATGCAGGGGCTAGGACTTGTGTGGTTGGGACTTCCCACTGGCACTAAAGGTGGAAGTACTTGAACTTTCTTAGCAGCATGTCCAGATATAGGGCAGAAGATAAAGAGAGAATGGTGGGTTTTGAAAGCTGTCAACATCAAACATCAAAAAGGCAGTAAGACTCTAGCACAAAGTTATGTCGCTGCGATTGCAGAACTCATTTGGCTTAGGCTTTTGAGGGGGAGCAACTGGATATTATTTCAGGATTTTATTTTATTATTTTTTTTCTGAGACAATGTCATCAGGCATTCCCAGTAAGGAGGTATGTTAGAATATTGGG
>NW_020175018.1:3215099-3216100 GCF_003031525.2 Neophocaena asiaeorientalis asiaeorientalis | reverse complement strand
GGGAGGTGTACTTTCAAACTACACCATCTTCCTCCACCTTGGTCTCCCTCAGGTCTCCTACCAGTTCCATAAGAATGAAGCCTCCTTGAGCCATGATTACTGATAGGAGTAAATGATACGGCTTAGGACAGGAAAAAGAGAACCACTTGCATTGTTATTTGAAGGGTCATGGAGAAGTGGACCACTTTTGACATTTGAATTGCTTTAATGCCCACTCACTCTTGTAGTTTGAACTTCCTGCTGGTACCAGCTTCTCACTCTTCCCTGGTATGTTGTACCTGTGTTCATGACACTCCCTCTACTTGCAAGGCCCTTCAGGAACCAGATCCTCTCAACTAGCAGTCTCTTCTTAAACACTTGGCACTCTATTTCCATCTTGCACCGTTTATCTTATTCTTTTGTATATTTGTATTATTTCTTACATTCCTTATCTCTCCAGCCAGACTACAAGCTACCTGACTGCAGGGTTCATGATCGAGTCCTCTTTGCATTCATTACTCATATAATTACGGCTATTAATAAAAAACAGTAGATGTCATATATGTCTGATGAGTAAGTGAATGAATAAATGAAAGAATGAATCTAAATCTTAATATTCTGTGAAAATATACAGTGGCATTTTAGTTATAGCTAGGTAAACTGAGTAAATCACCAAAAGAAAATCGTGGTTTTATTTTTATAGGGAAGATATGCATTTGACTTGCAGTCACACAAACTCCTTGTGTTTACACTCAGGATTTCAGTGAGTTACTAAATAATTTTCCTTTGAGGGAAATAAATGTTTTCCTCACCAGTTTCATATAATCCTTCTATCACAAAAAATATGGGTAATCTTATCATACATTTACTCTGTTGATACTGAGGATTACTGAAAGTTTATGAAATGTCTGAAAGTCTGCTAAGTGTTTTACATCCATCGTTTCTTCAGAACAATGCAGTAAACAGTATCATTTTATTATTTGAGGAGACTGAGGCTGAGAGGCTAAATGACTCAGTGCTCA
>NW_020175018.1:3200539-3215054 GCF_003031525.2 Neophocaena asiaeorientalis asiaeorientalis | reverse complement strand
GTCCCATGCTTACAAAGCCCAGTTTTAACTACAGTATGTTATATTACCTCCACCTGACAATGAGATTTATGGCTTATTTTAAATTTTGTAATTATTTGGGTTAATGAATGTTGACCTGGAGGGAAAAATCCCTTTATGCTGGCCATCTATAGGAATAGCTAAACATGCATGTTTCTGCCAAAAGTCAGGATGCCATCCTAATTACTTTAATCAAATAATTAGCCTTTAGGTTTTATGTGCAGCTTTTCTAGTGGGATACATTGCTATGAAAGTTTTGCCTCTGCCCCTCCGGCAATCCCACTCTTCTTCCTATAAGCTTTTTAATTAAGAAGCTGAGCAGTGTGGTTGAATCACCAATGCAGGTCTGAAACCTCCCCGAGTGTTAACATGAAAAATTTGCATCAGTTCACCAAGAGGGAAAGGAGGTCTTTGCCCCCTACAGTGGAAATCACATTTTCTGGGTATGTCACATTTTCTGAATTAGGTCCTTTTATATATACTATCCCGTTAGTATATTTTAATTCTCACAACAGCCCTTCAAAACATAAACTGTCGGGCTTCCCTGGTGGCGCAGTGGTTGAGAGTCCGCCTGCCGATGCAGGGGACACGGGTTTGTATCCCGATCCGGGAAGATCCCACATGCCGCGGAGCGGCTGGGCCCGTGAGCCATGGCCGCTGAGCCTGCGCGTCTGGAGCCTGTGCTCCGCAACACGAGAGGCCACAACAGTGAAAGGTCCGTATACCGCAAAAAAAAAATAAATAAATAAAAAATAAACTGTCATTTCCTTTTACAAGATGAGGAAACAGTAGCTCAACAGAGTGGCAGTAGTTCGCAAGTGGCCCAAGGTCACAATAGTTGGGGTAGAGTAAGCAGTTGGACCAAGGTGGGGCTGATTACAAAGTACAGGTTCTTTCTACTACTCTAATGTAAACACGATAAAATTACAGCAAAATTATGTAAAAACATTGGGGGAAAACTCAACCACAATTCTATTTGGTAAAATAATTAAAATCAAAATCATAGAGCTAGAAAGGATTTTAGTGATGATCTAACCCAACTTTCTTATTTTATAGACAGGGAAACCGATGCAGAGGTATGGTGATCATCTGAGGCCACATAGCTAGTAGAGTTAGAGCTGTGATTCAGATCCAGACCAAGCCCAGTGGCTTTCCCACTAGAATGCATTGCCAGTCCCAGAGCTGCCTAACTTCAGACTTAGTCAGAGTACCATGAATATTAGTGATATTGACAAGATACAGCCAACGTTCTGGAGTGTAAGCATTTTGCTAAACACCCTCCTACCTTACCACTGCCAGCTTGTAAAATTCATCCAGGCATCTGCTGTTGCTTACCTGTAATTTGTTTTGTGATCCCTTGAGGAGCTGCACGTCCTGAGTGCAAATCAGCAGCCTAATCGGGTATAAGGTAGAGCCCTGAGTTTCATACTAGACTTTGCCTTCCATTTCCCTCCTATAGAGCTGGTAACACTCCACTTTTAAGAAGCCATTAATTAGTACTAGACTAAAAGTACAACTACTTTAAGCATTACTTGTCTTACCCACAGGAACACAGACTCAAGCCAAGTTTATCCTGCTGATTGGAATAATGGAGTGGCCGTCTGTGGACTTATCTCAGGCTGGAGTGCACATTGGGATTGACCCTCACAGTCATCCACATAGTGCCTATTCCTGGCTTTTGAGAAAGCCCAGGGCAATGGAATACAATTCCAAATACTTTAGAAAGACTGTGAAATAACTTACGAGAAAGTAGACACATTAATATTACTTATCATTTTAAAAAATTTTCTGAACACCTGGCATAGTACTGGGCTCACAGTAGGTACTCAATATTGAATGAATCATTGCTCCAAAACCTTAAATTCTATATAATTACTCAGAAATGATAAAGGAAAGCAGGGAGTTAATGAACCTATAAGTCATTTGTCTGCCTTTATCTTTTAGCCAATGTGAGGGTGTTACTGGAGGGCCTACCATCACCAAGTCATATAAATAACAGCCAATTAAATAACTGAGGACATACTGTATACTAGGCACCATGCTATGTGCTCTTAGCTAGAGATTAAAGCTAACCCTCAATAAAGCTCAAATATATGGGCAAATAATTGCAACACAGTAAGTTATATAATAATAGAAACATGAACTAGGTAGAGTGATAGTAAAAAAGGAACAGGTGACCAGATTTATTTGAAGACTTATGGCTAGTGGGAGGAAATGCCTGAGAAAGGTTTTGATTGGCAAGTAGGAACCTATAACAACAGGAAAGATGGAAGGTATTATTCAGAGTGGTTGGACAACCTAACCCCACTCTTTTGAACAACTCAATAGAAGAAGATAATAGCTCTCACTGATGGAGTGTGCCAAGAACTGTAGCGAGTATTTTAACATCTATTATCTCACATCTTACACCCGTCATGGAGACAGGGATCACTTTCATCATTTTCCAGAAGAGGAAGGGGTGACTTTCCCATGGCCATATGGCTAATAAGATGGAACTGGAAGATAAGCGATGTTGTAGTTTAGTGGTTTTCAGAAAGTGTTCCGTAGATTCACGAGTTTTGCAATTGGACACAGGTTAGGTGAGGGGATAAGCCTGTTCTCCAGGCCCACGAGCCTGCTTCAACCAGTGCTGCTGCACTCTGGTTTATTACATAATTGACGTGCATTTAAGACTTTATCTGAATGAAGGTATTACTGCTTAAAAAGAGAAAACAACAACAAAAAACTGCTATAATTGAGCATATCAGTTTCTTGAGGCTATACTCTGCAATTCAACTTGGTAGATAACTGGAAAATTGACTGTACTCAGCACAGCCTAAAATACTCACATCAAAGGAACAAAAACATTCAGACCGCATTTATTTCCATTCTGAGCCAGCAGATACCTGCTGCATTTGAAGGCCAAGGCATGAGTGTGGTTCAGAGATGGGTTAGACCTAAATGCTGAATGCCAACAGTGACAGCACTTCCTTGCAAAGGCATAGGCAGCTGGAGGTTTTCTGGCATTGTTTATGTCAAGCCAGCCCACAATGTCATATCCGTATCTCTGCTGCAAACCTTGTGTCAAAGGCCTCGGCCACCATTATTGCCTCAGCAAGTCCCCCACTGACAGCAAAGATAGATCTCCTGCTTCCAGGTGCTACCACAGATAAAGTGGCTCTAACAACTAGTGGAGTCATTTGGGATGCACTTTTAATTGGATCAATTTCCTCTCAATTATGCAATCTTTAGAAATCGGATGCAATTTCATAATCAGAACATGGGGCTTTCTCCAGATGAAAAGCACGAGACAGACCAGTTCAACATCATTTTAATTAGCTCCTTTCCTATCCTTTGGCAGCTACCACAAGAGAGGCCAAAAAAGCAACACCACCACCAAAAAAAACAATTTTGAGTAGCTCGGCTTAGCAGATTTTGTGTCTGTGAAAGCAAGGTAATAGTTTTTTGGCTTGCCATCAGCCCTGCACCCAGGGTACAAGATATGTTGCTTGGTAAACACCAAAGCCTGAGGAACCTTGTCACAAAGTCCCTCACCCACTTCTGGGCTTCCTAAAAGCACACGTTTCTTCCTTTGTTGAACTGTAATTATAAGGATAAAGCAGATGGTGGAGGCTGAGTTTAGAACAGGGTGTTGGTGACTATAGACCTTGGGGGCTGATTCTGTACACGTGTATGTGGAAGTAAGTTTTGGATTATCTTTACATAATAGTGCTTTTTGCTGAATCTTGACCTAGGTAGATTCGTACTACTCTCAAAGAATGCGGTGTCAGACATGGAAGCAAAGCAGCAAGGTACAACTTATCCCTCCCCTCACCTCCCAAATTCCACATTTAATTAAAAGACATGAATACCAGAGATGAAAAGACAATTATCAATTAGTTAATGCTTGATAGAGAGATGGAAATAAATCCCCAAACCAAATATTGTGCACTGACTTGAGGAAAACACAGAATAAGGACCAAACAGTTTTGCTTTAGCAATGAAAATGAGATGTGTCCGCCTCCCCACTTTGTTGGCCCTGGCCCGTGTTGTACAATTCCACAGACAGCTCCTAGCACAGGTCAGTGGAGAGAGGTAATAGGAAAAATGATGCGCTCTAGAGACTATTCAAGAATGTTTGCTGACTATATTAGCATTTATTTTTGTTTATTTGCAACTTCCTATGCTTTGGCATAATTCCAATCCACATGCTCCTTTAAGAGGCAAGCGATTTCCAGGCTAAAGCCTTCGACACCAACGAGGGTCAATCCATTCTCTGTCACACCTGCAATTACAGACCAATCCAAGATGGCACAAAACCCCCAGAGCCAAGAGGTACTGCTTCCCAAAGGGACTGTATAGCTCCCATGGTGGCACTAAATGAATGGTCTTTCACACTGGTAAAGGTGGTCAGACCTGAGACGTCATGCCACAGGAATATGATGTCTGAAGTGTCACTGAAAGGGAGAGTAGATCCCACTAAATGCATGCACACTAAATGCAGGAGAGCTGAAGAGGAAGTGTCACAGATGGAGCATGTTGTAATAGGAAGGAAATAATGGACCAGAGTTATCAAAGCCAGAAGAGAGGAAAATCAACAAGGGTTCAATACACGGGAAAATTTCAAATACAGGGGAAAGAGGCTCTCCGCTGAAGCCTTAGAAGTGCCTAAGTTCTAATGAAACATCAGCTAACCTCATATCATGTGTCCTATTTGGGGTAATGCATCTGTTAAAACTCTAAACCTAGGCGAGGAGATAATGCAAATGAAAAACACTAGAAGACAGAGCTTCTAAACTTCTAGGACTAGCCAGCCGAAATCAGGACACAGGCCAAGTCTACACTATAGTACCACCAACAACCAAGGAACAGGGAAGGGAAGCTGCTTGGGGAGCAGAAGAAACTGCTATTTCCCAGCCCCTAAGGGGTAGAATATCTTCTCAGATGGTAGCTGTAAACCTTGATGCAATGATCCCAACAGTCCAAGACCAGCAGCTGCCCCTTAGGTGTGAGGGCGATGCCCACTGGACAGGTGAGCCCCTCTCGAATAAGGACGCTATAGCCCCCACCCTTAGGAAAGTGGAGAATTTCTTTGCGACTACTGTCAGCCACGATGAGATCACCACGGGCATCCACACACATGCCAGCAATGCAGCGGAAATCCTCGTTCTCCGAGAAGAAGTGGCTAATCTGGCGGCCCAGCTGCCCGTCGGGGCCCACAGAGCCAATGGAGAAGCCGCCCTCCAGGTGGTGCTCATTCTGCCGACTCTCCAGATTGAGGCCCAAGCCCTGGGTGAAGTAGACAGTGCCTTCAGCGTCACAGGTGACAAACTTGGGCCGCACAGCACTGCAGAGGCAGCTGTACTTCACCACCCCTGCTCCTCGGTCAACAGTGAAGCACCAGAGCTTTCCACCTTCCACATCAGTTACCACAAACTGGCCAGATGGAAGGGCTGTGATGCCCCAGGGTTTGCTCAGCTGGCTCCTGTGACAGGCCACGCAGTGGCCATCCGAGGTGTATACCTTGAGGGAGTTGTCATAGCTGTCAGTCACACCAATCAGCCCATGGCAGTTCATGGCAACTGAGAGAGGAGTGAGATTGGGCAAGTCAGCCCCAAGGAAGCTCAGAACAAAGCTATCGATGCCACTGGGGCTGCGGCGGATCTCCTTCAAAAAGCCTTTGCGGGTAAAGACTTGTATACGGTAGTTGCCACGGTCAGCAACCAGCACTTCGCCTTGACTGGTCACGTAGAGACTGACTGGGAGGTTGAACATGCCTGGAGTGCTGCCTTTGGCCCCCATCTTCTTGAGAAAGAGGCACTGCTGGATGCTGGCGGCTGTGTCAGAGCCCCGCTGCTTAGCAGGCGAGGCCCTAGGGCTAGCGGCCACTTCCTCAGGGCTCATGTCCATCTCTCTAAATGGAACAGAGGAAGAGGCAGCAGAGGCTGCAGCCTCCATGGCCCAGGAGTCTTCCATGTTGACTGTCCGGGGCTTCCTAGCCGCCTGCCCGATTTGGAGGGGGCCAACGTGGCCAACCTTGAGGAGCTCCACGTCCTGCAGGGTGAGCTCCCGGGGCAGGCTGGCAGTGAGCGCCGGCTCCTCCTCGTCGGCTGTCTCTTCCAGTAGTGCTACGTCTGCCTGCTTGATCTTGGCCAAGAAGTAGTCACAGCGAGACACGGCCTGCACCTCGGCGACGTTGAGCAGGTAACTCTGCTCCTCTACCACCTGGCTGTTAGACTTCTCAACCTCGGCCAACGAGCCCGTGAAGAACTTCCGGGAGCGAGCCAGCTCCTCCTGGACCCTGCGCTCTTCGTGCCCGTACTCCTGGAGGACTGCTTTATACCTCGCCTGAAGGTCCTTGGAGACTCCTTCCAAGGCTACCTTCCGGCGCTGCAGCTCCCCCATAAGCTCCCGCAGACGGGCCAACTTCTCTCCAAAGTCCCGACGCCGCTCCTCAGCTGCTTCTTTGACAGGGAGTGTACAGTGGCCAGGAGGCTGGTGGTCCGCCTCCCGGCAGGGCTCACACAGCACCACGCTGCAGCTTCGGCAGAACTGCCGGGGCAGCCGCCGCCCGCACGACCGGCACATGAGCAGCCCCACGGCCTCACTGAGCCCAGCCGTGTCAATGATCTTCAGCACCGTCAGGTTGTCCGTCAGCTGGGTCAGGCTGGTTATGCGGGTAATCTTGCTGCAAAAGGGACAGCGGACACCATTGATGCTACTGGCCAGTAGCTTCTCCAGGCACTGGCGGCAGATGGTATGGCCACAGTGCAGGAGCTTGGGCCGCAGCTGCTCCTCTGTGAAGGACTCCATGCAGATGGGGCATTCCAGCACTTCCCGCAGGGCATCCAGGTTCAGGTGAGAAGCTGCTGCCGCAGCCATTGCTCTTGCCTTGAAGGGGCCTGCTAGCACAGCCCGGGACCGAACAGCTTGGTGTTCATGCTCCAGAGGGTTGGATCCTGCTAAAGAGAAAAGGAAGCCATTATTCCACTGCCTCTACGAGGTAAATCACTCAGGAAACATTTAGAGAATGGCTGCCATCACTCAGTTCAGTCACTGACTGGTTTGGAAAGGTAAACTGGGGAATGATTATAAGAAGTCTTCAGAGCCAAAATGAGACCTCAGAACTTTCATTCTGATGAACACAGAGAAACAATGCATGTTTTGGAGCCGGGAACTAATATGATCAAAGCTTGAATGCAGTGGGGGAAAAGGCAGAGAAACTAGTTTGGAAGATACTGCAAAACTGCCTGGCAAAAGTTACAGGGAGCCTGAACTAGGGAGCAGGTGGTGGAAATGGAAAGAAGATGCATTTGAGCAATATTCCATAAGTACGATCACTAAGATTTGTTAGCTGAGTGGATTGGGGTGGGGAAGTGGTAGAGCTAAGACAGCCAAAGACTCAAGCCCGGATGATTTGAGAAATGGTAGTCCCTTATCAGGGACTTAGTTTTGGCCTGAAATACCCCCTCCTACAAGCAGTACATGCCATGAATTCTCCCACCCTCCTCGATCCGCATATGCTCATGAAGTAGAACCACAGAGATCTCAGTGCTGTCTCTGCAGCCTTATGTCAATGTCAATTTATACCCAAAATAAGAATGAATAGATCTAGCAAGGTGAGGCACAAGGATAAATTCAGCCCTTCTTAAATGCAAATCCTACAGCTGCACCTGTGCAGTCTTGTGATCTGCAGATGGTCAACCATCGAGAAGAAGGAGGAGGAAGACCAGTTAGCTTGGTTTTCAGGGCAATGCAGCAAGCTGAGAAAAGCTTTGCAAATGTCATTAATTCTTTCTCCACCCATAGAGAAGAAGGGGAGTCAGCGCAGAGATACGTGTTACAAATTTCCCCATATTTAGCTTTGTTATCACAGTCTGACAGATATTCAGGAGCAGACATGCACAATCTGTCTAAAGTCAATCCAACCTCCCTGAAATCCCACTTTCCTTCTACTGGAAAGGAAAGAGTATACATCTAGTGCTTACTATGTGCTAGATAGCATGCTAGATGCTCCATATACTTAATCTCATTTAATACTCATAATAACCCTATGATGTAAGTACTATTTTCATTACCCTATTTTACAGATGAGGAAGCTAAGGCTCAGAAAAACTGGCTCAAGGTCACGTGGTGCAGACATGGTAGAACCATGCAGTACAGATATCTTTAACTTTATTTAACCCAACATTACTTCAGGCTTTTTTCTTTCCCGTCATACAACACTTACCGTACTCTGAGAAATGCTGCCTAACAGCATAGAATTGTCTCCACAATTAAGAAAGAATCATGAGATTTAGCTGCTCTAGAGTGGGTTAGATTGCTTTATTAGCTGAGTGACCCACTCCCACACACCAGCCTGGCAACCTCTTACGATTCAAATCCATGCCTCAACAAAATAACACATTACCCCATACCATGAACCTAAAAGGTCTCATGGGACTATCCCATGTGACTAAGCTGTGAACGCTGAATGCTTAAATGTCATGGGTCTGGCTGCAATCTTATAGAAACACTGATAGAAACCTCAGCTCAGAACCCATGCAGACCTCCTCAATTCCAAACCAATAGCTTCAGTTCTCTCTTCCATCATCTGGGACAACAGACTGAGGGCAACATTTGGTATCTGGATCCAGAGCATGTTACTTTGCAGTGCACAGGGACATCTGTTCTTCTCAGAACTGGCACTGCAGATTAGCTAATTAAACAAGTCTGCCAACTTGTAAAAATACCAGCAAATTCTTTCTCCAGTTTTCTGGAATATCATACCACCTCCTTCCATTTAAAAGCTTCCTGCCTCCCTGTTTAAGCCGTCCACTTTAAAAAATGAATTTACTATGCCCGCGTCCACTCCCCAAAATATCTCATCTGTATGCAGCTTCACTAGGCTCTCTGAGGCAAAAGAGAATGTCAAGGATCCCTTTCCTAAAGCTGCCATGCTTTGCCAGGAAACATGAGGTCCCATCACTAAAGCGTCAGGTGTGGAGATAGCTGCGTATCAGTCTAGGCTCCCGCTGAAAGTGGTGTTCCCAGGTTGTAGAAATGGGAGATATGGTTCAGGCCTTTTCTAGGTCTGAGGCTATGTGACCGGCAGAGACAGCCCCTCTCTTCCAGAAGGATACAGCTGGTCATTATTGTTAGCACCGAGAAGCATTCAGGTGGAAGGTCAATTTGAATTCAGTTTCCCTTGAGAAGACGTATGTGTGAAAGGAATTGTCTTATCATCCCAAGTCTTTAAGTTAGCTGCCCATTTTCTGCCATTTATAAAATCTAACACCAATCAGAATGAACCCCCAACATGTTATTTACAATTTTGGCTGCCTTCCTGATACTTTGAACATATTTCCTGTGCACTTTGTACTGTCAACTCTTGACCCCCCACCTCAGCTTACTGCCCCCCCCCCACCAATTTCTTTGATCTCATGATTAGTACTGCACACCCCATACTGATACTAGCCCAGCTCTGGTTCAGCTTCGCATCAGAATCTACCCCTTAAGCTGTGTTTGCACCAGCTGCCCTAAGACTCAGGAAAACTCTATAGTCATACCCTAGCCTGATCTAGCTGCTTCTGGCACCACCAGGCTTTCCCCAGTCTATGACATAAATAACAAGGGTAGCAGAACAAAAACAAAAACCTGTGAACCTTGAAGTCAGACAGAACTGGGATCAAATCAGCATGTCATTTACAAGTTGTGGGACAGGAAGCAAGTTATTTAATCTCACTAAACCTGTTTTCTTACTTTATAGAAGATAACTAACTTTATAGTTACTGTGATGATAATTTCTTACTTTATAAAACGGTTAGTGTGATAATAATCCATATAAAGTGCTTAGTCTGGAAACTGGTAGGTATGCAATGAAAAACTGCTATTTATCATAACTTTAGTAACAATCAGGAACAGTATTAACATTATAACAACTAGTACTAGTATTAACAAAGCATTTAGTTTACAAACTGCATTTGAAAGGATGAAGAATCTTTCCTCTTATGGCATATAAAGGCACATAAAGATTCATAACCTGTCAGCTTTGAAGGAATTTGATTGAGGACACTAGATATCCATGTTAGAAACTGGCAAATGAATTCACAACTTCTCTTGTTCAGAAAATACCAAGAGGGGCATAAAAGGAATTATGCAATAAAATATAGATTTTAGTAATAGCAGGAGTAGCAGCCGTGGTGGCGCTGGCGACCACCCAGCCAGTGAGAAGGAATGAACAGGCACTTTTCAAAAGGCAGACAGCACCCAAGCTATCAGATAGTACACTTCAAAAATTAAAATTCTGAACCTTCCCTGGAGATCGTTTTATCTATTCTCAAAATCAAAGGATTAGAGATGACCTAAGGTTTCAAATTACCATCCAGTGGTGGAATCCCCACCATGGGATAGTTCTCTAGATGTCTCTATTCCCTAAACCTGTTCACCCCTTGGGGGGCTTAAGCTATGAGCAAAACTGCAGGACTTTAAGAAATTAAACAACAAATCTTTACTGAGCACCTACTGTGAGTCCAGCCCCATGAAAACACTGGAGATATAATTTTGAGCAAAAACAGACAGGAACAGAGTTCACATAAAAACTAGAAAACATGTGAAACAGCACCTACATTTCCTTTCACAAGACATAAAGGTCCATCCTACTTCTTATACAGTCCCCTGGTTTGACTGGGTTTTTCACAAGGCTTATCACATTTCCTTTCATGACAGCTTTCTAAACTTTGTTTATTCCTCCAGCATTTGAATGGAATGCGAAGCAAGTGCATAACCATCTCCCTGCCACCAATGCTCTCTCCAGGAGTGGCTAGCAGGGCTGATTTTAAGAAAGTCAGTGAGGTCCTCATCTGACACTCACCCAGTTCTGTGTGTGGGAGAGGATTCTTAATGTTACATTACTCAGGGCATTTAAGGTACCCGCCAACAGCTAAGATAAACTCCGCAAGTAGGGGATCATTGGGAAACGCAGGCATGACCCCAAAGCTGTACCACTGTGGGACACACAAAACAACCCAGAAGGGCATGTTTGCAGCGAAAAAAAATCTTTAGCTACAACTCTAAATCAATAAGTTTGCTGGAAAAAAAAAAAAAACAAATAACACTTGTCTGTCCTCTGTCTTCCTCCAAAACTGCAGGACCTAGAAAGGATCCCCTGAATCTTCCACAAACATGTGCAATGCTGCCAATGAGACTCAAAGAATATAGGACAAGGGGAATATCAGCAGTCTTCTCGGGGGACTTCCAACTGATCTCGACCCACCCTACTCTCAGTTCGTTTCTCTGCATACAGCATATGCACATTTAACCATGAGCTTTTGATTAAAGGATCAAGAAGCAGATCCTGGGAAAAGTACAAGAGGGGATGGGAATTTGGGGGAGGCCAGTGGGGGCTGCTTAGGTTCAAGGAAATTAGGCAAAGCAATACTCAGTCCCCTTCCAGCCTCACCATCCTCTCATAATTGCTACCTCTCATAAAACTGCCATTTACTGAATGTCAGGCACTTTTTACACATTACCTCTTATTCTCATAATAACTACGTGAAGTATGTTTTATTCCTCTTTATAAATAAGGAAACTAGGCTCAAAGAAAAGCAACCTGTCCAAGGTTTCAAAGCTGCTAAGTAGTAGAAGTGAGATTCAAATCCAGGTGTGTCAACTCCCAGCCATAAAACCACAGCCACGCAAAAGATGTATTATAGTTTCCTAGTTGATTAGGCTACCATTAGCTCTAGGCACTCTGCCTGAGAGGCTGGTAAAGGTACCTAGGAATGGATTTTTAATCTGATTGTTCCACTAGAAGAACCTAATGGAGGTAGTGTCAAAGAGGCAGCACATCCGTGTGCAGGGACGATGAACCACTTCAAGGGCCTTGTAAAGTTTTGACCACCAAGCACTCTCCAGACATGAGTGTATGGGCTCTTAAGTATTGAAAAAGCCTTTCTACTAAAACTAGTATAATGTAACTTATGAGTCAGACAGATCTGGGCTCACATCCCTGCTTTGCAACTTGCTATGGAGACTTGGGTAAATCATTTAACCTATTTTCTCATCTGTAAAATGTAGAATAGCACCTAGATTATTAGCGGGATCATTGGCAGGATTAACTGAGATAATGCACACAATAAGCACTCAATAAATGGTAGCTATTCGTGTTTTCAATAGATTGAAGCTGATAAGGGCAAGTACTTGTCCAAGATCTCCTAGTAAATTAGCAGCAGAAGAAAGGTTTTGAACTTTAAGTCTCTGATTCCCAGGCTGACTCCATTTCCATTACATATCTTCCTTAGGGCTGTGTGTGGATTTTCCAGCTAGGTCTCCGGCCTTCTGATGCAGTCCTACTATGTTTCTGAGCTGGTTTCAGCAATGCTATAGCTAGTCCTGGAGTTGACAGAGCAAATGCTGTCATTCTGTTCCAAGGGAAAGAAGCCCATAGGAGATCATTCAGAACAGGAGTTACTTTCCAGAGTATGGATGCCTTCAGCCTTGGTCCCTGCTGTGAAGTGTTTTTTCAAGCCAATGGCCTCCATACTTCACCCTCTAGTCTCCTGCACCTTATCCTGTCTGCTAACCTCAAGATCCTCTCCTTATCTACCCACAGGTCCTGGTCTAAGAGCAAATCAAGAACAAAGTCCAGGGCTACTCCCTACCTAATCAGATGGATTTATTCCCTTTACAGTTCAATTTGATACTCAGCGATACTCACTGGGTCATCCTTTCATTAGAGGGGAATGAGCTGAGATAGACAGTAAGACCAGGCAGGCCCCAGCAAAGAAGCAGCAAGGGAAGAGAGAATACAGGATTACAGAGATCTGAATATGAAGCTACCTTTGCCATCTCTAGCTGTGGAACCTTAGACAAGTCACTGCCTAAGCCTTCGTCTCCTTATGTGTAAAACTGGATATTGTAGCACCTACTTAGTAGGGCTGTTATGAAAACGAGTAAGAAAGTAGATATGAAAATGAAATATTACTAAACGTTGAGCATTTACTATGCACCAGACACGAAGCACTCTGATGTACTGCACTGAGTCGTCACAATAATCTGTGATGTAGGTCCTGTTATTAACCCCATTTTACAGATGAAGAGCGAGGCACAGGAAGGTTAAGTAACTCATTCAAGACAGAGCCGAGATCGGAATCCAGGATATATCTGACTCGGCGCAGAGTTCAACTTCGGCACTACTGACATGGACCCGATACTTCTTTGTTGTGAGGACCGTTCCGTGTGCTGTAGGGTGTTTCACAGCGTCCCTGGTGTCACCTATGAGAGGCCAGTAGTCCTCCCCCCACCCCAACTATAACAGCCAAAAATGGCTCCAGACATTGCCAGATGTCCCCTGGGGGACAAAACCACTGCCAGTTAGGAACCATTTCTTTAGAACTTGGCCCAGGACTAAATGCTCAATGCATCTGAGATCCCCTTTTCTTGTTTCTCTCCCAGTTCAAACACCTCATGTGGGATTAATCCAATCTACTTATATCACTGATAAGGAAAATAAGACGTGAGATCATGTTCCACTCATCCCCTGGAAGTCTCACACACTGTCACCACAGCTTGAAGGGACCGGCAAAGGGGGGCTGGGACAGATGACCTTGAAGAGTCTCCTGCTTTATGATTCCACTGACCACTCTCTTCCCCCCCCCCACGAAGCCTACCACTTTCAGCAGGTCTGGGGTTCAGAGTGGAGTCAGTGGGCATACCACGGCTGCCTCATGGTAAGAGATCTCTGGCTAATAATTGAGGGAGGTTCTGCCCCTCACAGGCAGTCAGGCTCCTTCAGGAGTCCTGAGCTCAAAGACTTACGACTTTCTTGCTGGACCCCTGAACTCCGCTCAACTTCATACGCTCATATACAGTTTCATACATTACTTCTAGGTCTTTGGGTCCCCAGAACTCCCTTTGCTTCCCATGCAGAGACTTCAGGAAAATTCCTTTAGCGGCCCTAGACACCCATCCACGACTCTATTCAGTCTCTTAATTCTACAGTCCAATCAGTACCTCTCCACCCCACCGTTCAACCCTTCCTAAATCCCATTCCCAACTCTTCCACAATACAGAATTCCAGCCTTTTGAGCTCTACCCTGCCAGCCTCACCAGTTGCTCACTCATGTGCCCTGAATCCCTCTGACACAGATCCTTTAATCTCTGTTTCCAAACCTCTGCAGCCTTCAGCCCTGCATCACAGTTTAACACCCCAGTCCCACACCTCAGATGTGTGCAGTCCCTCAAGCTGAGCCTCCACCCCCTGCGCGCCATCAGGAATCCCGCCCCGCCCTCAAGCCCTGCTCCTTCCTCTTTTGCCCACCCGTGTCTTCTGTCGCTTCAAACCTTAGCCAGGTCTCTTCTTTCTGCCGACCAGATACTGCTTCCCACTGATTCCCGCACGAACTCAGCCCCTCATTCTTCCCCAGATTCCACTCGGGAAAACGCTTCCTCCTCAGCCATGATGATAGCCCCGGACCCTGCTCCCTCTGACCTCAGATCTCGCCCCCCGCCCCAAAGCCCAGAGCCCCCAGACTCCCTC
>NW_020175018.1:3200364-3200472 GCF_003031525.2 Neophocaena asiaeorientalis asiaeorientalis | reverse complement strand
CCTACCTGACCGCCCGCGGCTCCGACGCGTCCACTGCTGCCAGCCCACCCGCCCGCCGCGCTCTGCGCACGCGCCAACGCGCGCCCCTTGGCGGGCGCCAATTCGCAG
>NW_020175018.1:3186106-3200333 GCF_003031525.2 Neophocaena asiaeorientalis asiaeorientalis | reverse complement strand
GGCATGCTGGGGCTTGTAGGCAGCGGCGCCCGAGCTCGCGGCCCAGCGGCAGGGTGGCGGCGAGCCCTCTGGAAAGAACGAGGTGTCTTGGGAACACGTAGTTCAGCTTTCTGTCCCCGTTGTACGGTTAAAGAAACTGAGGCCTAAGTTCACTCAGCAAGTCGGGAGCTAAACCAGAACTCACGTGTCTGACCCCAACCTGTGTCAACCCCTTTGCTAAACCATGGCCTCCGGGAGTGTTCCTCAGCCAAGACTTGGCACCTCTCAGAAAGGCCTCGCTCCACGTCAGCTTTGCCACCTGAGAAATGGGCCAAGGAGACAATACGACATCCACTCTGGGGCAAGCACAGAACCTGGACGTGCTTGGGAAGGTAGCTCTTCGGGCCCCTCAGTTCTCCCTGTGACACACTGCAGCAGACTAGAGATAAGCTTATCTGATGAACAAATTGCTCTCCTGAAGGATTCTTACTCCTGCTCAGCTGGGAGGCCGACAGCGGAGGTAGATGTGAGAGCACGCTCTACATCCTCTGTAGAAGCTACCCAGGAACCCAAAGCCAAGTCTAATTTTGGGGGAGCCAGGAGGGGTAAGAGTCTTCCCAGGTAAGCGATGGTCTAGCCTGTTGGCAGGGGAGGACCCTGGGTCGTTTGGGGCCAACTACAGGCTCCTGCAGGTGACCATATAGTATAGCTTAAGAGTAGGAAGGAGTTTGAAGGAGGATGGGCTTGGATTTGACATCCCGGGTAGATAATGTCAAATGATAAAACAACAAACAAAAACAATAACGAAACTGTCTGGCTGCAGCCAAACACTTCACGTGCACGTAGTTCACTTAGTCTTCATAATCACCCTATGAGATAAGCAGCTGATGGCAAGGTAATTGAATAACAGGGTCCCAAGTTGATAAGTCCCTCTTAACCTCTCAGCCCTTTTTTTTGGGGGGGGGCGGGGCGCTGCACCATGGGGCATGAGAAATCTTAGTTCACCGACCAGGGATGGAACCTGTGCCCCCTGCAGTGGAAGCACGGAGTCTTAACCAAGGGACCGCCAGGGAAGTCCCTCTTTATTTCTAAATGGAGATGAGGTTTGCTATAGGATTAATTGAGATTATATATAGTGGTTTGCATTTAACTAAGGGTATGCTCACTGCATGCCCAGCAAGTACTTGCAATTTGATGATTTCTCACAAAGCATATACCAGGTTGGACTTTAATTACCCACTTCCCTGCAGTTGTCACCAGTGGGCTGTGAACTCCCTGAAGGACACTGCCTGCTGGTTGTCATATCTGTTAGCACTGTACGCAGCACGCAGAAGTTGCTGAGTGAGCCAGACTCAGAAATGTGACCTTAGGCAAATCACACCCCCTGTGTAACCTAGAGTTAGTCCAGCTGCGGAATGACTCAGTGGCGTCAATCGAATAAGAGCGGACCATTTTTTGAACACCGGCAATATACCAGACACTCCATAGATACTGTCCTATGTCACAATTAATCTTTTCAGCAATGATTCAAGTAGGCATCAGTAGCTTTATCTTACAAAAGAGGCAACTGAGGCTGAGCAAGATTAAATGGCTTGACTACAGTCACCTTTTGGGAAGTGGCAGGGCTGGAGTACAAATCCAGGCCAGTTAGGCTCGTGACATGCTCCAAACCACCGTCCAAAGACTACCCACATTTTACGACACCAGCTATCTATCTATTAATATTTTATTAAGTAAGTTGTTTTTAAGCCTCAGAAGACAAGAGAGATGATATTTAGGAATTCAAGGAAAATGAGGCAAATGGTGCCTGTCATTATGACCACAGATCATGATCCTGTAAGGCAAGGACCCTCAGATGAGCTGTTCCGAGCAGCATTGCCAGCGAAAAAGAGGGACTGCCGTCTGCCCTAGGTTTCTGCCATGTTGGAGACTTAGTGCAGCCTGTTTCACCAGAATGGCAAGGAGCCTCTCTGGACAGAAGCCTGGGGTTCTTCTACCAACCACTGTGTTACAGGTGGGGGAGATGGGAGAGTTACTGTCAAACGGTTTATTCCCAGCCTTGAGACCTCACTTATACCCCCTTCTCAGACAAGGTGGGGAGTTAGCACTCTGTTTGATGAAAACCACAGTTCCAAGCCCAAAGTCTCAATTCAAGACTCATCATATTTTTTTACTGACCTTTCCCCTATCATAGGGAAGAGCTAATGGTACCCCTGACAGTCTGGGGACATAGTCCAATCATGCTTTCAAAAAACAACGACAACAACAAACCGTTTCTTTTCTCTTAAAAAAAACTCTGTTTGCCTTAAAAAATGTTTAAATTACTTACCAGTTAAATTAATTACCATGCTTCCCACAAAAATCTCAGAGTAGAATAAACACCCTGGGAAAATGCACTTATTTTAATCCTGTGGCTTTGCATACCCTTGACACATTATTAGTTTTCCTCATAGACGGAGACATTTAAAAAATACTCTTTGTGGAGTACTTTATTCTTTATTCAGCATTTTACCGTAACATTTTTTTTTTTTTTTCATTTAACATTTAAACCACCTGGATCAGTTTGCTTGGGCTGTAATAACAAAGTGTCACAGACTGGGTGTTTTAAAACAGAGAAATTTATTCCCTCACAGTTCTGGAGGCTAGAAGTCTGAAATCAAGGTGGCAGTGGGGCAAGACCTACTCTGAAGTCTCTAGGGAGGATCCTTCCTTCTTCCAGCTTCTGGTGGCCCCAGGTGTTCCTTGGTTTATGGTAGCATAACTCCAATCTCTGCCTCCATGGTCATTTTCTCCCTGTATGTCTCTGTCTTTCCATGGCATCCACTTCTCTTTGTGTGTCTGTATTGACTGAAAAAAGTGCATAACCTAAAAGTTGAGAATTATATTTTATTTGGCGGACAATCTGGGGACTTAAGCCCAGAAGACAGCCTCTCAGATAGCTCTATGGGACTGATCCCAAGAGGTAAGGGAGGAGCCAGGATATGTAGGAGTTTTGCAACCAAAACCAGGTAATCTGAACATCAAAAGATTACTGTTAGTTAAAGAAAACCAGACTTTTCAAGTTAATGAATTGAGTGTTTTTTTTTGTTTTTTTTTTATGAGAAGATGCAAGAGTCTGGGCTGATTGAAATCATTCCTTTGATATGCACCTTAACTGTCTGGGGCCAGTATCCTGCTTTTCTCCATCCTGAATCCCCTCAGGGTGCACAGGTTGGGGGTGGCTTCAGTGGCTGCTGGCTTGATGGCTGCAACATTCTTTGTCTCCTGATGTGGCAGGCGACATTTTGCATCCGTACCTGTGTCTTCTTATAAGGACACCGGTCCTATTAGATTATGACCTCTACGTTACCCAATTAAAATTCCAGTATGACTTCATCTTAACTAATTGTGTCTGCAGCGACCCTATTTTTAAATAGAGTCACATACTGACATACTGGGGGTTAGGATTTCAGCACATCTTTTGGGGGACACAGTTCAACTGATAACGTCCCCCTATCAGCTAAGCATTGTTTTCTCCATTTACAAATAAGATCTGTAGTTTAACCTGTCTTTCATTCCCTTTAAAATGGTGGTAACAACAGCTAATTCACAGCATCGTTGGGAGCAGAGTAAGATATAGGTGTTAAGCACTTACATATTAGGATATTGCCTAACTTGCAATAATGTCCATTCCATTGCATTTATTATTATTGAGTTTGCTTATTAAGTCCACCATTGTGTGGTAGACGGCTTCAGAGTCAGACAAACCTGGGTTGGAACCCCAGTTCCACCCACCTGGCAGGTTTGGGGAATAGATTAGAAGATGATTCGAAGTAATGCTTATTTAGTAACTTGTTGCAGCTGACAAGCTGTGTAACCTTGGACAGCTTACTTAATTAGCCTTTCTGTACTTCACTTTCCACCCCTGCAAAATGGGAATAATAGTAGTTATCTACCTCATAGTAATGTTGTAAATCTTAGATGATTTAATAGATCTAGTTTTTAGAGCACTTCCTGGAAAAGTGTTCTATGAATGATAGCTATTAGTGTCATTATTATTATTATTACTATTTTGACAAAATGTTCTCTTTTCCTTCTCATATTAGCAGCTGAATTCTGAGAAGGACAAAGGTCTTGTTTATGGAAAATAGGGTAGAAAATCTAAGATGTTAAAACTCGAATGCATCCTAACCAAATTGGTCTGAGTCTGGAGATGTATAACTGCTAGCATTTCCATGAAATAATGGAAAATTATATCTGTCTATCTGTATTACTTATCTATCAGGGAATAACAAATTACCCCCAAACTTTGTGGTTTAAAACAACACACATTTCTTATCTCACAGGTTCTGTGAGTCAGGAATCTGAGCACACCTTAGCTAGATCTGCTTCATCGTCTCTCACGAGGCTGCAATCAAGTTATTGGCCAGGGCTGGAGTCTCTCCTGAAAGTTTCAGGAAGGAGTGGTTTCCAAGATCACTTAGGTTGTTGGCAGGTTTCAGTTCTTTAAGAGCTGTCGGACTGAAGGCTTCATTTCCTTGCTGGCTTTTGGCTGGAAACTGCGCTCAGGTCCTTGCCACAGGAGCTATTCCAGGACAGCTTGTTTCAGCAGAACCGGCAAGAGAGAGGTCACAGCCTTTTGTAACCTCATCACAGGAGTGGCATCCCCTCAATGTTGCTGTATTCTGTTGGTTAAAAGCAAGTTACTCAAGTGGAAGAGATTATAACAGTGTGTATCAGGAGGTAAGATTATCACAGGCTGGTTTCGAGGCTCCACCCGTCCCACCCACCTTCCGCCTCTCCCTCTCCCCACTTCGTCCCTCCTTTCTCTTCTCCCTCCCTGGGTCTTTCATTCTGCTTATGTATATATCTGTGAACATCTCACATAGATATCTTACATCTGTCTGTCATTTGTCTACTTTCTGCTGAAACTGACTCCAATCTCTGTATGTCATACTCAATCCCTGTGGGTTTCTCAACCTAGCCTATACTTGATACTTAGTAAGTGCTCAGTAAATGTTTGAATTCTATTTAAATTTACAGCGTAAAAGAGAATTTTTTTTTTTTTTTTTTTTTTTTGCGGTATGTGGGCCTCTCACCGTTGCGGTCTCTCCCGTTGCGGAGCACAGGCTCCGGACGCGCAGGCTCAGCGGCCATGGCTCACGGGCCTAGCCGCTCCGCGGCATGTGGGATCCTCCCGGACCGGGGCATGAACCCGCGTCCCCTGCATCGGCAGGCGGACTCCCAACCACTGCGCAGCCAGGGAAGCCCATAAAAGAGAATTTTTAAAGTCAACTTTATCCATCACCTAATATAACCATTATATTGATTATGTAAATACTTACCAAGTTTCCTTTTAGTCTGTTCATACATACTTGTGACCATGCTGGGTCTCCAACATTTTTTTTTAAATAAATATAAGGTTTTATCTTTTACTTTATGGAAAAATTTGAAATCATATTTTTCTGGCCTTTATGGTTGTCAAACGGGCTATATAAGAACTTGTCAAGTTGACAAGCTCATCTTTAAACATTTAACCATCACAAATAAAACTGCATAAATGTCCTTTGTGCGTGCTTTTGTTTGATTTATTTCCTTGTGCTGATATGGAAACAGCTGGTTTAGGATTTTGAACTTTTATTTCAATATCATCACATTTACGTGCATTGGCCAGATCCGGTTTGTAGTGGTTTGAACTAGTGTGGATAGTCAAAGTGTTACCGAACCAAACTTGGGTCCGCTTGACCACAGGCAGTAAAGCCAATCTACTGACGCTGGGTTGCGGTGAAGCAAAGTGCAGCGTTTATTTCAGGGCACCAAGCAAAGGGTCCAGGTAGTTAGTGCTCAGAAGGCCCAAACTCCCCAGTGGGTTTCAGGGAAAGGTTTTTAAAGAAAGGGTGAAGGAGGGGGCTATGGGGTGTGTGATCAGCTTGTGGACAGTTTTCTAATTGGTTGGTGGTGAGGTAATCGGGAGTCAACATCATCAGCCTTCTGGTTCCAACCCACCTGGGGTCTCTGTGCTTCTGGGCAGCATATCGTTAACTTGTTCCACCTGATGGGGGTTTCAGTATCTGCAGAACAGCTCAAAGGATACAGCTCAGAATCTTATCTGTAGACCTTGAGGAGGAACTAAAAGTACTGGACTTTGTTTAATGGCTAAATTATTATTATTTTGTCTTGCCTGGCTGTTTTCCTTTCTTTCTGCATTTGCTCACTTCTCTGATGAAATTTACTCTTTGGAACTCGGAGAAGGCCTTAGGAAGCTAAAATTTTTATACAGATAAGAGGCAGGTGGAGGACATGGCGGGGTGGGGATTGAGTGGTGTCTGTTCTGGGAAGGCCCCATAGGATCCTGCCTGGTTACAAAAGGTCAGTGGTAATCAAACACTGACTGGGTAGAGACTTGGTAAACGTTAGTGGCATTGAAGGCTTGCTCGGAGAACATTCCCTGTGTAGTGTCATCAACCTCAACCCGACTCAGTGCGAAGTGAGGGCTACTGGAAGCTTTGCCATGTGCTTCATTTCTCCTAAGCCCCACATATCAACCCCCGTCCAGATCTCCCGCCCTCTTGGCTCCAGGATTTCAGCAGTTTTCTCTTTATCGTGGCTACCATTACCCTGTCCGTCCATCGGTGTTTTTTTGTTGTTGTTGTTTTGCTGGCACCATGCACCTTGCGGGATCTTAGTTCCTGGATTGAACCCAGGCCCTCGACAGTGAAAGCATGGAGTCCTAACCACTGGACCGCCAGGGAATTCCCAGTTGATATCTTTTAGGACTGGATGGCAGCAGACTAAGAGACAGTCTCCTTTCCCCAACAGGCCTCACCAGCTTTACCCACATATTCTTTTCATGTCACTGCTATCCATTATTCTAATTTAGTTTTCCAAAAGTAGGCAAATATTATTGTTTTTTTAAAAAAATTGATATATAGTTATTTATAATGCATAAAATTGCATTATATGTTCTAAATTGCATTTAGAGGATACTGAAAATAAAGATGTATTTTTTTTCCCCATATACAAATTTATAGACCATTGAATTCCATCCATGGGCTTAAGAAGCACTGGCTGAAGTATACAGCCTGTCCCATGTACTTCCTATGGCATATATCAAAGGCACTTAATGTCTGATTTTTACTTTTAGTGAAGTTAAAGTTGATCAGATTCAGGTGCAGCGAGTCTGATCCATTCATTAGCATATCTCCCATCAGCCTTTCTACTAATGGTTTTAGCATTCATCGATGATAAACTGTCTACATCTATTATCTTATTAGAGATTACAAAATGGTAATTTTCTAACTGTCATTCTTCTTGCCTGTATTAAATGCAATATTTCCATAAAGTAAATTGTGGTTACCCTGAAATCCAGTTCATGATGAAATCTTGACTACTACTTGATTCTTTTACCAATTTTCAGAATAATGAGCTGGTCTCTTAGCCATCCCCAGTGATGAGCAATGAGCTTTTGTTTGTTTGTTGGTTCCAGTTTGAGTTTTGGCTTTGGTTTTGGGTTTGATTTGAGGAATGTTATGAATTATAGGAAATTTGTTTATCTGATCTATTTTAATCAATCACAGTCATTGTTCATTTTGTTCAATGTTAGGCCAGTGTGAGCCCCTCTAAACTGGTCTGCCTGTCCTTTTGAAATGAACACATTGGTCTTTGGCAGCTATCTCGCTTTTGGGCACAGCAAGACTTCCCAGGCTCAGCTTGTACCGTACCTATCCCAGACTTGGAATAAGGAATTTTTTCCAAGAATCTTTTGTTCCTTTTAGGGGAAAATGATATTTAAAAACAAGAGTCTGGGTGTTAAGGGTATTTATTGCTGTTAGGTTACCATTACTTCTAGGCTTTTTCAGTGGACAGAGCTATGAAATGTTTATTTTTTTTAAAGAGAAAAGCAAATCATTAGTGTATATGATTTCCAATAGAAATTTCAAGGTACAGAATTTTTCTCAACTTCTTTGACTTTATAAACATAAGAGACAAACAATTCAGGAATAATCTTAGTTCCTAATGACGGTAACATGATGGCTTGTCTGCTGGAGCCCACAGTATACACACAATAGTTTCAAAATAGCAATACCAGTATTACAACTAGCAGTGAGTCCATTAAATCTAGTTTAAGATTTATTTACAGAACATTTTTTTTCTTTGGACTGTTTTTCCCTAAGCATGTAAAATCAGAATACTGCCTTTTAAAGCCTTTCAACATAATTATTTTCTCTGTGTAGTTATGCCAACACTTTGATATATAGCTGGATATATACATTTAAAATTTGCAGAGATTGTATTGTCTTTCTTTTTTTAAAAAAATTATTTTTTGGCTGCGTTGGGTCTTCATTGCTGTGCGTGGGCTTTCTCTAGTTGTGGCGAGTGGGGGCTACTCTTCATTGCAGTGCGTGGGCTTCTCATTGCAGTGGCTTCTCTTGTTGCGGGGCACTGGCTCTAGGCATGCGGGCTTCAGTAGTTGTGGCTCGCGGGCTCTAGAGCACAGGCTCAGTAGTCATGGTGCACGGGCTTAGCTGTTCCGCGGCATGTGGGATCTTCCCGGACTAGGGATCGAACCCGTGTCCCCTGCATTGGCAGGTGGATTCCTAACCACTTCACCACCAGGGAAGTCCCTCAGTCTTTATTTTTATTTTATGTCTATTTTCGTTTAATTTGATCTTTTGATGAGTAGGCTCATTAGTCCCTTTTCCTGTCCCTAGAAGCACAGCTACGGGGAAGACGGAAGCTAATGGGAGAAATAACTCACCCTGAACATGTTCTCCAAAAGCATTGCCTATCAACATGTTTAAAGGTGACCTTTTAACCTGAGTATTGTTAAGATTTCAGTGAATATGAAGACTTAGAAGTGTGACAGCAAACCCTTAAGAAAGTGGTCAGAGGGTGGCAGTTTCTTTCCTGATGGCACCAAAGCCTCCAACTGAGCCATCCTAAGTTCATACCCTCCCTGACGTTTGAACCTGGCAACCTCTCACCAGCCCCAGGCAGCCTGGTTTGTCTTGTTGGCCTGCTTTGCTGCCTCAAGGTCCTGTCTAAGCAGCATCTGGGAGTCTTCATCTCAAGCAGGCCATTAGCATCTCAGAGGCCTGTCGCTCCCTAAATCCTGTCTAGGAATGATTCCTTCTGGGCATTTCCTCCTTGATCCCTAGTCTAAGAAGCTACTGGAAGGAGGGGGAAGGAATTGAGGAGGAACTCATTTTGGAATCCTTCCTCAAGGGGATAGGTTTTGAGTAGAGTTTTTAAGAAAGGAGGAATGGGATGCCAGGGAAGAGAAAGCAGGCTTCTTATTAATGACGCTTCTGTACTTCATCAGACAGAAAAGAGGCTTTGAAGTCAAAGCCTGAATGCCTAACGGCCTTTGGCTGCAGTGTGTCACCTCTCAGAACCTCTGTTTCCTTGGTTGTAAAGTATGGTTATAAAAATTATAATATTCCTAGGCCAAAGCACTGTTGTGAGGATTCAATGAGATTTACAGTGTCTTGTGTTTGGCAAAGAATAGAAACTCAGGAAATGTGAATTTCCTTTCTACCCTCTCCCCGTTTCAAGCACTTGTCGCACCACCTCTTAAAAATGAAACGAGGTAGTTATAATAATACTAGTAATAGTAAGAACGGAAATCTCTGGAGAGGCACAGGCGTACATTATCTAAATTCTTACGGTAACTTTTATTATTGGTGATAATAGCCTTACTTTATGCATAAACAAGCAGAGGTTCCAAGAGAGGAAATAGCTTGTCCATGGTCACACCCAAAGCCTTAGCCCATAAGTCACATTTTGCATGAATTAGGAAATGGTGCGCCTCTGCTTGGATTCAACCCCGTGGGTACAGGCATGGCCAGTGGAGCTGAGACAGGATTCAGCCCCTCACTCACCCCCTTGCCTTGTCACTGTCGTGCAGTACACAGCTCGCATAACTGTACCCAGAAGCTCTGGTCAAATGCATAGTTTTGATCAAACTGAAATTGAAACCCAGATCTGACCGACATTCGGACCACATCCTTTCCAACGCTACCTGGGAGTTCATCTCTTCCTGTTTCCTTTAAGATCCTACTCCATTGTTTATCTCTTCTCACTGCCTTATCTCCATCTCTCCCCTTTCCTTCTCTTATGGCTTTTCCTTCCTAGCTGCTACACTCCATCAAATCTCTGCACTTAAGTACTGGTAGGTTTGAAACAAATCATTATTCATAGTATCACCCCCACCCCATACCTAGCTCCAAACCTGGCACTGGTAGGCCTTCTAAGTAATGCTTGTTCAGAACCTCTGTAGTCATTACGCTAGGCTTCCTTGTATCATAGCTAAGCCTTTACTCTCCTTCTTGTTGCCCTCGGTGCCTAGCAAGTTGCTTTGCCCACAGTAATCATGCTTTGGTATGAAGAACTTAAGATTTTTCCCAAGAGCAGTTGTCCTAAGAAGGCACTAGAGGGCAGCAGAAGATCACACATGGCCTTTCGTTCACCTTCCCGTTACTGGCCACAGCCCACCTTGTCTCAAGAGGCAGGAGTAAATGATACACTGCAATGCTGACTGCTCCCTGACCTGCAAGAGCGATGTAAGTCAGGGGGAGGTGGGGGCTGAGCATGCTTTAGTCTGTGGGAAGAACCACTTTTGGGCCCACTGAGCTGCACTGGGATTCTTCACTCTGCCCTTTACTTTAGGGCAAATAATACAGCAGGACCACGTGGCTGTTTTTGTGCTTTTTAAAAATATTAAAATAATCCTAATTTGCAAACAAAAGACATCAGCCACTACTGGGCTACGGGGCATTATCCAGGGGTCCCTCTCCCTGCCCCACAGAGGATATGACCTTCCTCAGAGATTGACCTGCCGTCACTTGAAACAAGTATCCTCTCATAGGCTATACTCTGTCACTCTGAGCCTCAGTTCCCTCCTCTGTAAATGGAGACAACGATTTCTACTTTGTAGGAGGATAGCAAAGACTATATGAAATTATAGATGCTGCATCTCTCCTTTGATGCTCAGAGCAGTTCAATGGGGAATTAGTGTCCTCATTTTACAAATGGGAAAACTGAGATTAGAGAGGTGAGGTGACTTACCCAGAATTCAGAATCGGGTAGTCTGACTAAATAGCTTTAGACTTAAGCTTTCAATTCTACCCTTGTCTACTATGTCCCACCAGGTAGGAAGCGGATAGTTCAAGAAGATGCCTGACAGTATGGTTAAAGCGCCAGCAGGTTACAAGGGAAGCTTTACAGATTCAGACATGCACGGGAGTGAAAAATGCTGAGCTGAAGGCCAAGCACTGGAACAAATGACCTCTGATGATGCTCCTGACACCCTAGAATTTATAAATTCCTCATTGAGTTCTGTTTCTCGTTTATCCTCGAAATAATCCAAGATTTAGGTACTAGCATTGTTCACATTTTACAGAGAAAATGGAGCCTCAGGAAAGTTAAATGACTTGTCCAAGGTCATCCAGCTGGAAACGGAAAAGCTGGAATTTAAACCCAAGCAAGTCACTGTCCTATAGCTTCCCTTCTGCAGTTTGGCATATTACTTGTGTATTTAGGGAAGAAGCTGCAAATCAGGTTAGGACAGGAGATCAGTTGTCCTAGGATTTGGCAGTTTTGTAGACCTGTCCTCTGTTTAGAGTCTGCACTGTTGCTTCCCGTTCCGTTCCTCAAACATGCACACAACATACACACACACACACACTCGGACATACACACCTTAATCAGAAAGCACTCAAGAATGCCCCACATTTCCTAAGGGTAGAGTTCACCTGCCTGAACTGTAGTTTGTTGGTTAATCTTAGCATGACCCCAAGTAGGGGCAGGCTTGAGTACTGCAGATAGGGTGTCCAAGAAGCACAAAGTGCATAGCTCTGGGTCTGGGTCTTATGATTAGAATGAGAATTGCAGTTTTTAGATGGCAAGCCAGTCTAGGTTCAACAGAGCTGTCCCATAATGGAACTGGAGGCCTAAAAAGGTAATGAGTTCTGTGTCACTAGAAGCATCCAAAAAGCAGTCGGAGGATCATTTGGTGGTGAATGAAACATTAGATGGAATTTCTGACCAGCTGACCTTTAAAGTGCCTTTTACCCATGAGATCCCTTAGCCCATGGAAAGGGGTGGGGAAGCCTAGGGTTGTTGTCTGGGGGTGGCAGGAACGGGGAAGGCCCAAGTGTTTACAACAGGGATGACTTGTGCAAGAGTAAGAATTAGTGCTGAAAATTTTTCGGCAAGAAATTTGGACAACGAAAGGAGCAGTAGGACCAGGTGCAAAAAACTAGACTAGTTATAAGCTCTGTGGTCTTGGGAAAATTGCTTTACCTCTCTGAGTTGTCATTTGTACATTCATAAAGTAAGGTTAAGACTGTCTGCCTTTGGGGCTATGGTGATAAGATTGAGATAGTGGATTTGAAGTCTGATAAGGGTTACAGGAATAGAGGGGATTAAAGGTAAAAAAGAATCAGAGTACACATTCATCTGTTTATTCAGATAGTCACCTGCAAACTGTCTGCATGACATCAGACATTGAACTCTGTGCTGGGGATGCAAGCGGTCATTGAAAATGGTCATAGTTCTTGCTCTTATGGAGCTCACAGTTGAGTTGGGGAGGCAGATATTAACATTAACTAATAATTTAACATTATAATGATGATGTAAATTGTTCAGTCGATAGTACAAATTGAGAATGATCAAAGTATAGTTCTGATCATGAATATATGCATGTTTGAAAGTACATATCATAGTTGGTTCCCACACTCCTTTTAACATATTCACTGGATAACCTTCCTCTGCTCCTAGATGAAAATCTTAGCTAAGCCACATCTAATCTATTATAACTTTTGTGGAACAGACAGTGCTATAGACATTTTAAATTGATAACACAGTTTCACATCAGGAATTAGGATGTCTAGTCTAAGATTTTAATCAAATCTCTAAATCTGACAAGTCAGATCTCCTCTCCCTCCCCATTGGGGATGTTAGGAGGTGGGGCAAGGTTGGCCTTCGTTCTGTTTCTCTCCCTTACTCTTCTTCTTCCTCTCCCTCTACAGTCAAAGCAGGAGAGAGGAATGGTAAGGATTCGGAAGGTCATACTTGCCCTGATAGCCTTGTATCTGGCTCTGTGTTCTCTGGTCCTGGAAGGTTTTTAAAACCGACCCTCTCTCTTGGCGGGGTGGGGGGCGTTCTGTGGTTTTTCAGTGGTCCTCGTGGCCAGGGCCTTCTCCCAAGACCTGAGACGATGTAGCATCTCTGTGGCTGGCTACTGCTCATCCCTCTCCACCCTCTGTTTCTCTGGCTGCTCACCTTATGGAGACTCTCACTGTGGGGACCTCTCAACCTGTTATAATTCCTCCTGGGTGAGACTCAAAACGGATCCAGCCCAGCTCTTTCTGTTATGTGACCCACATCTGGTCCGGGGGAAATACTCAAGCATCTTTCCCACTGGCAACCTCTGGGATTTGGGGCTAATCCCTATGCTGCCTCTTCCGCCCTGCTGCCATAGGCCACTAGAACTTCTGCAGGTGGGGTGTGACCCTAGTCCACTATCTTCCCCATTGCCGAGAAAATGTAGCAGTTTCTCCAAGAGGCACTCTTTTGAGGCTCCTTATCACATAACTTGGGATTAGAAGGTAATGTGCTCTACATGACCCACCTGGGGTGCTGGGGACTCTAAACATTAGGTAATAGCTGTCTCCAAAGCAAATCTCTCCTATATCCTTCCCGTCTACTCTCTGACCTCATTTTATTTCCTTGTTCTGGCTGAGGTTTCTAGAGTTGTGAAACTAGTCAGGATTCATCTCCTTTGTAAAGTCTGTGTATAGGGGCCTGGCTCTGGGACTTCACTTCTATTCTGTCTTGGTGTCTCAGTAGAAATTTCAGTTTTAACATCTTGTTACAGCAACAGCACAGCAATAATTAAAACAATCACGACAACAACACCGGTAACAACTAGTATCGATTGAGTGCTAAACCTTTGCCTTATTTAATCCCTACAAGTAGTCTTTCAGGACGGTACTATTATTTATGAAGGGCACGCTGATGGTGCTGGAGTTTGACTCTCAGGCTGAGAAGTTCAGAATGCATAGCGCAGAAGTTCAGTCCTTTGCCGATGCCATCTCAGCTGGCTACTTTCCCTTTGTTAAGGATATTTCTGTGGGTCCTTGAGTCAGGCTTCAGGGCAATTGCTTTCCTCCAAGAGGAGACAGTAACTCTGCCTAAGAAATGATCCCATTTCAGCAATTCCTGGGAGGCCATTGCTGTAATAAAGGCCATTCTTTCTGATATAAAA
>NW_020175018.1:3148100-3185925 GCF_003031525.2 Neophocaena asiaeorientalis asiaeorientalis | reverse complement strand
TTTGCTCCCCTCTGGTCCCTGTGGAGTCTTTAAATGCTTCAAGTGCAAGCCTATTGCCAAAGCAAGCCTGTCTGACTCGGGACGCAGCGCCCTGCACTGTTGCCGAATATTGAACAAACATTCACGCGGCTTTGGCTCTCCCAGAAGCCCTTAGTCTGATGCCTTTGTTTTGTTTTCTGGATGAGGGCAAGCGATGCCATCACCTCCTGCCGAAAAGCCCTGGCTGCCCTCCCAACAAGGAGTTGTCACTTCAACTGAGGCTTTTTTTTTTTTTTTTCTTTCTGGTGGCAACAAAATAATACCCAGCAGGAATTTGGGAGGAGAAAAAAGAGAGTTCAGTTGGCAGGTTCTCAAATGAATGGGTTGTAGTGTCATTGGAACTGAATTGGGCTTGAAACCAGACATGATCCTATTTTGGAAGCATTGTTCAGAGGGATGGGAAATGTGAACAGAGGATAAGTCTCTTCAAAAATGTTCTTTATCCTTGGCCTGTTAAAGACAGCCTGTTTTAACTAAACTCTCCCATCCCCTCAATGGCAAGGGCCTATGTGAGAACCTAGAGGAGGTCAGAGCGACTGGCAAATTGATCAGCTATTCATCTGTCAACCTTTCAACTGAGAGAGCTAATTTTACTTTGAGAAGAGCTTACCACTTGATTACAAGCCATCAATTAATTGTCCATCCTGAAATTCACAAATCTTCACTCTTAGACTCATCGATGCTTGGATGAGATGGCACAGGGATCAGGGTATATAAATATACATGTATTCAAATGTATTATTGAAAATCGTATTGAAAGCCTACTGCATTCCAGGTAATACGTAAAGTGGATGGGAATCGGCAGAACTAACACTGTCTCTGCCCTCATGGATCTTATAGTCTGGAGACATTAACAGGTGACACATAGAACAGGATGCTGTGAGGATCTTTAGTATGAAACCCTAATAGAGATTGGAGGCATGGGGATGGAGTTCAGGGAAGGCATTTTCTGAGGACCAGAGTCCTGGCCTCTGAACTAGGATCTGAAGGGTGAATGGGAGTGAGAGCCAAGAGGAGGCAGGGCCAGAGGGCGGGATGGAGAAAGCATTCTGTGCAGAGAGAAGAGCACATGCCAAGACTGAGTGAGGAAGGACAGGGTGTAGCCGAGAAGCAGAAAGGCCTGTGTAGCTGAAAGTAGGAGAATCGGGAGGAACAGGATGACAGATCAGACAGGTGGTCTCATTCGCATATTACCTATGTGCCATGGTAAGGATTTTGGTCTTCATCCTAAGAGCAGTGACGTGCCATGCAAGAGTTTTGAGCAGGAGGAGAATATAGAGTTTGCCTTTTGAAAAGATGACTTTAGCCACCGAGTGAAGTTGGATCAGAAGCAGTTAGCTTTCACAATTGTAGTATCTACAGAGGAACAATTAATGGAATGGCTAATGGTCTTCCCTGATGTAACTCTCCTCCAGATCATAACTTAGGTACGACACAATCTTTATGAAAAAGAATCGTTGTTAATAAATGCATGGGATTTAGAGGTAAATCCCTTTTTCCATTTAGGTCTCAGGTTCCTCACTTGTTAAGCCGTGGGTTTGGACCAGATGATACCAAAGTGCCCTCCTTTTGCAAAACAAGCCCTTAAATTCAGCTTGAGTTCTATACTGCTACTAGAATTCAGTTTTCAGCCTGGACTATGGGCTTTTAACCCCATGTTTTTGAACTGATAGATTGTTAAAAAAAAAAAAAAAAAGGATTTATTGGACAAAAGCAGACCAGCAAAGATCAGTAGCTCATTTTGCTGTTAAATAGATCTTTAACCCAATGTCTATGAATGTCTGTTTGATCAAGGGAATTCTTACTCCCAGCACCATGTTACATATTTTTCCCAATTAAATTATGGCAAGGTGCTATGAGGGATGAGGCATCTGTGTTCTAAAAAATGAGATAACACGAGTAGTTTAGTTTAAGTGATGAATTGGTTAACAGACAGCTGAGGTCATGTGCTGAAAGGATCACTAAGTCATCATGTGACCTTGGAAAGTCATTTTCCTTCTTTGGGACACAGTTTCCTCTCGTTTTAAATGGGAGGGTTTTACCAGATTAGACTTTTCAAAGGTATGCTTTTTCAATAGTTTTCAAAAGATATTTTATGGAGAAAAGGTGCCCCACTCTATTTTTTCTCCTTGGAGGTTAATAATCCAAGTGTATTGATGGTCTGTTGATTCCAAAGTTTTTCCTTTAACTAATCCATCATACTGCCACATTCCTGTGTAACCTCTCTCTGAAACTCAGTTTCCCCATCTATAGCAAGGGCTATAGAGCAGAGGTTTCCAAACCTTTTCTGTAAAGGGTCATATGGTAAATATTTTAGGCTTTGTGGGCCATATAGTCTTTGTTGCAACTACTCAATTCTGGCATTTTAGCCATACACAATATATAAACAAATGAGGGACTGTGTTCCAATAAAACTTTATTTACAAAAACAGGCAGAGGGCTGGATTTGACCCACAGACCATAGTTTAGTGAACTCTGGGTCACAGTGGGGGCTAACTGCTCTCTAATGTCCTCGCAGCTCTGACTTTCCCTGACCTTCTCCCCTGAAGAGTTATTCTCTCCCAAGTTGGAAGTCCCCCTTCTCCAAAATGTATCCCTCTGGCCTGCACTTCCAAAAGTCATCATCATCATCTTCTTTTGACATGTCTGTATATAAGACTGTCTCTGTCTCCCCAGCTGCTGAGATGCCTTCTTCACAGCTTTGTTTTGTTTATCTTAGTAACTACCCTTCTTTAATCCCTCTGAAGGATTGGTTAGCTGGAATTTGCCTTGTCTTCTTCCCCCAGAGCCTTTGATCTTGTGCTCATAAGTATTTGCTGACAGCCAGACAGAAAAGGTGGAGCCCAGATCCCAAGCCCGAGGGCCCAGAGAGTAATGAATGAAGACTGCGTTTATTTGTATTTCTAATTGGCAAGCCTATTTCCAGATCAGCTGCATGTCACTGCAAGCTGAGAGCAAAAGCAGGAGACAACCTTCTTTCTCCCAGGCCTCGGTGCCCAGGGCCCCTGTTTTCCTCTGAGGCAGGAGCTTGCCCTGATTTCACCAGGCTTGGAAGAAAATGCCATCTGGACCAAGTTTTGTCCCTTAGAACAGGACCACCTTGTTTTGCCACTCAGACTGTACATTGCACAACTTTGAGGACACCATTTACATCATCCGTGATGTAAATGGAACCCTCTGAGTTGTACAAATCACTTTTTCAAGCTTTGAGCCCTTTCTTCTTATGAAATCTTACATCGAAGGCCAGTCTATAAAAGAGATACAAGTGGAACAACTCTATTTGAAGCTGAGATGCAGGTTTAGAGTCCTGCCTTCTCAGTCTCCCTCTTGACTTCTTCAAGCAGCTGCTGAGATGGCTGTTGGGATCCCTAGAATTCCTCAGATGAATTTTGGAGCCTCTAGACTAGATCATAAATGTTGTTCTAACCATTCACAGTTATATAATCTCTCTCGATAAACTCTCAAGTATATCCCTAGCACCATTCTAGGCACTGAATATTGAGGGGACAGGAGTGGGAGACATGGCCCCTGGTCTCCCTGAACTGATTTTATGGTTGGAGAGGTCAACAGAAAATGAGGTGAGAAAATGAGCTTAACAAGATAGGGTCTTACATGCAGAAATACTTATCAGAGAAGAAGAGCTGGGGAAAGGAGGAGGAAAGACTTCCTGAAGAGGGTCACATTGGAATGGAGCGCTGATGGGTGATAAAGATTTGGGGAGGCAGAGGGGAAACGTAGGGCAGGGAGAGCAAAGGCACAGAGGTGTGAAATGCCACTTGTAGGGATAAAGAGGAACAGCACAGAATGGGGCGTGCGTCCTTCATGCACATGACAGCACACTGAGGAAAAGAAATTTGAATAAGGGGACAGACGAGCACGGAAAGAAAGGGGAAATAATGCCTTCTCCAGACAGGTCCATCTCCTTCTATCTCATTTACCAGTCATAACTGTTTCAGTTGTTATTGTTAACCACACATTATGCAATTAATCACTATAAGCTCCTGGACCTTCGAAGACTTTCCCAAGGCAGCAGAGCTATTATCCAGCAGAAATGAGATTTAAACTGAAATTGACTTGACTCCAAAGCTTGTCTCTCACCCATTACATGGAACTGCATGAAAAATATAGGACTGGAACAAGTTTTTGAAAAAAAGGTAGAATTTATAAAAATTAACAGTAAACAAAAGAATTTCTTATTGGGAAAAATATGCTTGAGTATTTACATCTTACAAAGGTCCTTGAAGAATCCTCTAGTCCAACCTACTGACTTTAAATATAAAGAAAGTGAGGCCCAGAGGAAGCAAAGGGTTATTTAATATAAATGGTATAAGAAGACACCATTCTGGTCTCTGAGCCCTCAGGTCAGTGCTCTTTCCAAAGCATCATGAAGGAACCATTCTATCATCTTTTTTCCCTTTCCAGTGGACGACTACCTCCTTAGCACATCGTAATGGGTTCAAGAGTCCGACCTTTTGGGGGCTTCCCTGGTGGCGCAGTGGTTGAGAGTCCGCCTGCCGATGCTCCAAAAAAAAAAAAAAAAAGAGTCCGACCTTTTGAACAGTACTGAACAATACTGAACTTACATCTCTTTCTCCAGAGACCACGGAGTTGGGCAGCAAGAAGGAGCTCAAGTCCATGCCCTTCATCACCTACCTCTCAGGCCTGCTGACGGCCCAGATGCTGTCTGATGACCAGCTCATCTCAGGTGTGGAGATCCGCTGTGAGGAGAAAGGCCGCTGTCCATCTACCTGCCACCTTTGCCGCCGACCGGGCAAGGAGCAGCTGAGCCCCACACCGGTGCTCCTGGAAATCAACCGCGTGGTACCACTTTACACTCTCATTCAGGACAATGGCACCAAAGAGGTGAGGTCCCCTGACACAGCCACTGAGTCAAGTCTAAGAACCAACCCTCCTACCTCCTGCCCTTGTGGGCCCTTTGTCCACTGGGATTGTCATCATCGTCATCAACAGCATGGTGAGGGCTAGCATTTATTGATCCCTTGCCGTGTTGTAAGCACGTATATAACTTGGTAACACTAGCTGCTGTAACTGGCAAGTTCTCCAATCTCAATGGCTTAGTACAATTAAGGTTATTTCTTGTTGTGCCGAGTCCTAAATAGAAGTGTTTGATTGATGGGTGGCTTTACTCTGAGAAGTAGTTCAGGGTCCCAGCCTGTTCCATCTTGTGCTCCATTAATCTAATGCTTCCACGGCTGCTGTGGAAGAAGAAAGAACATGGAAGATTGCACATGAGAAGTTGAAACGGGCCACGCCTGAAAATGGCAAATTCTCATTTCATCTCCTATTCTGCTAAGCTAGAATTCAGCCACTGGGCACACCTGTCTGCAAATGAAGACAGGGAAATGTATTCTATCTGTTTGCCTAGGAGAAGAAGGTATGGGTTTGGTGAAAACCTTGCAGCCTCTGCCTCTGTACTATACTTGGGTTATCTCATTTAATTTACCCTCCAGATCTATGATTTACTTATAAATATTGAGTTGATTCATATGGAATTTCTGACATTTGACCATTTTTTATTTATAAAGATGGCAATTCCGTATGGTTCATCCTTTTCTCATGCCCACTTTACAAGTGAGGAAATGTAAGATGTTGAATGATTTGCTCCATGTTGGTCTGCTCCAGAGCCTACATGCTTAATCATGAAATTATATCTCCTCTTTTTCCTCTTTCTATCTCTGTGACTTTCAATTATAGCATGTCAGGGCTTGAGAGGACTGTATGAATGATTTAGTTCACTGGTTTGCACACTTGTGTTCATGGAACATTTTTTTTCCAAATGTAGTGTTCAGGAACCCCAATCCATAAAACCAGGAATAGTGATGCCACTGCTTCAGTAAGGAAGAAGGCAGATAAAGCATCTCCACTTGGTCCCCACTCTTCCCTCTCCAACAACTTCTGGACAGCCCTGGGCCTCCAGAGAAGGCAATCTGGTAGACCACTGACCAAGTCCAATAGGACGCTATGGATTATGTGCCCCTCCCAAAGCATCCTCCTGGGCTGAGTAAGTGCCAGTGCATGGTGAGTGGTCAGGTAGGGTCTCATAGAGGACAGATCAGGGATGAGAATAAGGAAGTGAGGAGAGTATCTTCAGGTAGAAGACCTGAGGCAGAAAAGTACATGGTCTCTACAAAGACCTATAGAAATTTCCCATGACTGAGACCAAGAGATGGAGGGAGAGCAGATATGAGGCCAAGGGGACAGAAAGCACCTGATTATTTAGGATACTATAAGCTAGGTCCTGGAGTTTGGACACTATCTGGAGGGCAGTGACATGCTGAAGATACATGGTTAGCAGGAAGCTGATAGGATTAGATTTGTGTGGCAGAAAGAGCCCTCTGGAAACAACCCAGATGACCATCGATGGGAGAGCAGTTAAATAAGGTGTCGAATATGCACACAGTGGAACACTGTACTACAGCCAAGATGAATGAACTATAGTGACACTTAATATGAGATGGATGAACATAATGTTAAATGAACACAAGAAATCCCGAAGATATAGCTTATATAGCATGATACCCTTCCCTCTATTTTAAGTTAAAACAGACACACAGGGCTTCCCTGGTGGCGCAGTGGTTGAGAGTCCGCCTGCCGATGCAGGGGACGCGGGTTCATGCCCCGGTCCGGGAAGATCCCACATGCCGTGGAGCGGCTAGGCCCGTGAGCCATGGCCGCTGAGCCTGCGCGTCCAGAGCCTGTGCTCCGCAACGGGAGAGGCCACAACAGTGAGAGGCCCGTGTACCGCAAAAACAAAACAAAAAGAAAACCACACACACACACACACACACGCATATACATGCATATACACGCATATCAAATACACTGCCTTTTAAGAATAAATACAGATGCAATAGATAGTTTAAAAAAGGAATCAAGGAAATTATGAACATAGGATCATGGTAATCTTGAGTCAAGCGAGGCAGGTAATGGCACGATGGAGCATTTGTTACATGATGGTAGTCAAGTTTCTAGCTGATGTTTGGGTGCTGGATTTATGGGGCTTTATGAAAGTGCTAAACGTAGCTAACCAGCTAACACTAACTGGATGAACACATAAAGCCTAACCATGCATGGTGCAGCAATGAGATTGAGTCACGAGCCGTGCATCTTAAATCATCTAACTCTGTGCATCAGAGGTCCCCAGACCAACAACAGAAAATCCAAGAGAGCCAAACGTGTATACATCTCCAAACCTCTGGTTTCAGGGTGAGAGTCAACTGTGGAAACGTAAGAGTGGCAGCAGGGAGACCCCTGAGGAGGCTGTTGAAGCTTCCAGTAAATACCAAGGGTCGTCTGACCAGTGTCGTGTTAGTGCAGACAAAAAAAGCAGCACGTCGGTAGCTCTCCAGGGTTTGGTGAGAGAGGCTATGAATATCCCTATTTACGGCTCTTTCTGGGCCATGCTCTCCTCACCTTTGAGGTGTTTCGATACTAGCTACGTCACAGGACTTTGTGTGTGTGTGTGTAATTTATTTTTATTTTTTATTTTTGGCTGCATTTGGTCTTTGTTGCTGTGCGCGGGCTTTCTCTAGTTGCAGCCAGTGGAGGCTACTCTCTGTTGCACCATTCGGGCTTCTCATTGCGGTGGCTTCACTTGTTGCGGAGCACGGGCTCTAGGCACATGGGCTTCAGTAGTTGTGGCTCGCGGGCTCTAGAGCACAGGCTCAGTAGTTGTGGTGCACGGGCTTAGTTGCTCTGTGGCATGTGGGATCTTTCTGAACCAGAGCTCGAACCCGTGTTCCCTGTACTGGCAGGCGGATTCTTAACCACTGGGAAGCCCCAAGTCACAGGACTTTTATGATGTGTTCTTGGCACGTGTGGTGGCAAGACGAGCGCTGGTTCCTTTCCTCTTTGCTTAGGAGTCAGGTTCCCCATGTCCAGATGCTATGCCAGCTTCCCTCAGCACGTCAGTTCTGGAAATGGGTCTTCCTGAGGCTGATTCACATTCTCTCAGATAGAGAAGCGCAGGAGTGTGAAAGCAGTCCAGGAGTGTGAAAGCAGTCACTAGATGTCACTGTTCTCCTTATGTGGCATCTGCTGTTTTTGAAGCACGAGTCCTTTCTTCATTAATTCAGTATTTTTGAGCACCTACTATTTACCATGTATGGTGTCATGCCCCAAGAAGTGAAGAGTGGGACAAATGGACACAAATGGGCATGGTCTTTATCTTCATGGAGTTTACAGACTTGTGGGGAAGACAGATATTATTGAAACACTCCCACCAAATAAGTGAGAACAAACTGTGCTGAGTACCAAGAGAAGTCCAGGCCTTTGGGTTAAAATCGGGTGACCGAGGGATTTGTGGGATGAAGGAAGGCTTCTTTAGGGAAATGAAATTGGAATTAGTTCTTGGGGGTCGGGTGCCTAAAGTGAAAGTAGAGGACTGGATTTGGGGGAGAGGAGGAACCTGAGAGCATTCCGGGTCAAAGGCCTAGCTCCTGCAGAGCCCTGAAGGATGTGCAAACGTGGCCCATTTCCCTGAGGCCGGGATGGGAGCTCCATGGGCAATGCCGAGCAGAGGCGGTGGCCAGGCTAGGCAGAGCTCTGAAGGCTCTGGTGGTGAGGAGTTTGGCTCCTGATAGCGGGGAGCATAGAGGCATTAGAGCAGACAGGTAGGCGCTGTCTTCTCAGCTCCAAGCTCCTCTCCTCTAAGTTATACCTGCAAAGGAACCTTAGAGCTGCTTGACTAGTTTCTTCTCTCCCTCCCCAACCCCCAAGACAGGCCTGTTTAGAGTTTCACAGCAGCCTAGGGGCTGCTGTGCATTAGGCCTTTTCAAAGGAGCCAGGCTGTGGTAGGAGTGGGTAAGACAGGCCCAGTGCAGGTCTGGAAACGATCCTGGAGGAGGGGATCGTGGCCCCTGAGAGAGGCTGGTGTGATGAGAAAGCAGCAACTTTCATCTTAGCCATCATTTTTCCTCTGCCTCTTCCCCAAACCCCCATCACTTCTCCCAAGACTTCTCCATCTCTCTGCATTTCTTTGCAGTCAGAGGCAGGGTCCACATGGGTCAAACATAAAAGGGCCTTGGCCTGGACTCTGACACTGAGTCATAGCGAGGCTGGGGCAAGTCCTTTTTCCTCCCTGGGCCTCTCTTTTCCTACCTGAAAAAGCAGAGAGGTTGGGTGAGTTTCTTTCTGAGTTTCCTACAAGAGACTTTGCCAAAGTGGAATCAGATAGTGCAAGATCTGTGCTCCACTCAGGTTGAGTTGGGATCCTGCCTCAATCCCCTACTCCTGTGGAGTGTTGCTGAATGACCTCTCCAAACCTCAGTTTTTACGTCTATAAAATGGACTCTTGTGATCCCTACTTCATGGGGATCAGATGATAGTGAATGTATAGTACCTGGCATGTAGCATGTAATGGGCTTATGTTTCCTATGATAATGATAAAAATAACGTTTGTCTCAACTGATTCCTTCCTTTTTCTGTGCTTCCTTTGGTATCTCCTCCTCTAGGTAGCACTCGATAACTTTGCAGATGCCCAAAGTGCTAGGGACATGACGTTCAGAGTAGGGTCTGCATTTTGTATGCAAGAGATTAACCTAAAAGGGCAGATCACAAATGGAAGGATTTCAGGAGCATTTTTCTCACTTTATAAATATTACTGGAACTTGTACTTTATAGGAAAGGATACCATAGGTGGAATTACACATGAGTAAAAGGATTTCCTTCTGTAGACCTTCCAACACAGAATGGAACCATTCTTCTATGTGAGAACACCTGTCTCCTTGAGTTATTTGAGATGCTAAGTCAACTGCTCAGTCCCGTTATATGGCATGGTCAGGAAGTATCAGAGAGGGGGTGTGACTTGCCTGAGGTTTGTGGGGCTGTTCAGGCCTCTGATTCTGGGCAAGGGCCAGGGTGTGCTCTTCATAGCCTTGGGGACACTAGCTCCTTTGGTGGTTGCGATATCCTTGGTTCCATCCCCTTGAATGCATGGGAAAGGATGATGCCTTCTGCCTCAGCTGGAAAGGAGCCTTTCATTACACTTTGTGCTGTGGTTCTGAATAAGCAAAGCAGGAAAAAAAGTCTTAATGATGGAGAATTTGATTAATGCATCCATCTTCTCCCTCCACCTGTTAAATGACCCTTACACAGCCCAAAGCCACGGAGCTTAGCTAAGCACAACTAGTGCTTAAATGACCAAGACTGTGTGTGGCTATTAACTTAGCCTTTGGGTGAATAAGAAGAGGCTCCAAATGCAGGAGAAAAAATTGTGTCATGGTGAAGAGCCAGACTGAGCTGGATTTGAGTCCCATCTCTCCCGTTGATCGTCTGGGTGACCTTTCATTTTACTCATTTATAAAGTAGACATTACAGTATCTACCCCTATCCATTTGGGGGTTGGGAGTTTTCTTTGGAAGAACTGGGACACCTGGACTCTGTACCAGGTTCTGTCCTTGATTGTTATATGGCATTGGGCATGGATACTTCTACTGTCCTGGTCTGCTTCCTTATCTGTATGATGAAAAGTATGGGCTAACTTTATCCCACAGTCCCTTTTGACAGATCTAGGGTCAGATCTAGGTTCTGCCCTGAAAATAAGGGAAATATTTTGATGTTGGATGAGGCACCTTGTGACCTGCAATTTATTTTCCATCCAAAGATATTACCAATTTTACTCCTTAAGTTAATACTGGGAAGAGAAAGGTTCACATATCTTGTACTCCATCCCAATGACACAGCATTTATGAGTAGAGATGGGTATTAAAATCATACCCTCTGTATTTTACAAATAGTAAAGCTGAGACCTGGAGACAGGAATGACTTGCTCTAGGGCACACAGCCAAGTCTGAATTTGAAGTAGTCAGCCATGGCTTCTGACCTGGGCGATGTCTTTTGTCTCTCTCAGACTCGTATCCTCATCTGTGAAATGGTGGTAACTTTCCCCATAGGGCTCTCAAGCAGAAAAATTAAGAGACTGTTTGCTGGTGTTTTGAAGACTATAAAATACTCTGTAGATCTGGATGCTTTTTTTTTTTTTTTTCTATTGCCCGAGTCCCCTGAATTCCAATAATGTGATATATTTTTTTTCTTTCCATGCTGCCCTAGGAAGAACCATGTGTAATTTTGGTCTTGTTGTGGTTTTCTAATATTCTAGCAGATCCTTTCCCTCTGCCAGAAAGATTTGTTTGCTCAATTTACACTTCTTGGCTCAAACTGAGAAGAGAATTCCAAATGACTGCTCTTTGAAAAGAAATTAACAGCCAAGATCATCCCCCCGCCCCATTATTGCCACCACAGCTGTGCCCACCACTGTGACCACTACCCTTATCACAACCACCATCACCACTGCTGCAGCAGCATCACCACCACAGCCTCTCATTGGGTGTGTGTAGATACTGTGTGAGGAGAGATAATACAGAGGGAGACGCGACACAGATTGTACCTTCAAGGACCTCACAGTCTAGGGGATGAGGCAGAAGAGCCAAATAAGTAACTAACTGCTTACACATGCTACATTAATTCATGACTTATTTTCAAACAATACAATAGACATTCCAACAGTGTTAGAAAAGAGGGAGAAAGAAACTCTGGGGGGAGGTAAATCTGGAAAAGGTTCTTGCAGCAGGGAAGGTGGGTGTGTACAGATGGTGGATATAGCTTGAGACTACTCTGTTGATGACAAAGATAATCCTAGGTACCAGATGTACATTATATGCCAAAAACTGCCATGGGCTTTCTGTGCTTTATCTCATTCAATCATCCAAGAACTTCTGAGGGGAATATTATTATCATCCCTATTTCATAGATGAGACTGAGGTTCAGAGAAGCTTGAACCCAAGTCTGTGAGATTCTGAAGCTGACCTAGGCCTGAGTTGGAAAACTCTGGCCCACAGGTGACATCCAGCCTGCCATCTGTTTTTATAAAGTTTGTGACACACCGCCACACTCATCTGTCTACACATCTCTATGTCTGCTTTCCTGCCATGACGGCTCAGTTGAGCAGTTGCCCCAGAAGACAGTAGGACGCGCAAAGCCAAAGATATTTACTGTAGTCCTCTGAAAAAAATTTGACAAACCTTGGTCTAGACTAAGGTATATTGGAAAAGAAGAGGAAAGAAAGTTATGTCAAATGCTGTGTGACAAACATTTAGAATAGAAGAAAAAAACCCAACAAGCATTGAGTGCCAGCTGTATGCCTGGCATTTTTTCAGTGCCTTGCGTGTATTTGTATGTGTTCTCTCACTCTATCCCCTGGCACATTTGCATTATGATGCCCATTTCACAAATTAAAAATAAAATCTGAGGACTTAGGTAAATAATTCATCTAACATCACACAGCTAGTGACTGACCCAGGAAGTCTGTGTCCAAAATGTATGTTTAGTCAATCATTCTTACTATAGGTGTGAAAAATTTGGGAGATAGAAAACGAGAAGTGATGAGCAGAAAACTGGGTCGCAGAAACTTTGAACGTTGTGCTGAGGGATTGGAGTACCATGTGAACTATAGGGAACTCTTGAAGATTGGGGGTCAAGGGAAAGCCATAACCAGACATGCATTTTTGCATAATAATTACATCATCAACAGTGGAAGGGTGAATTGTAGGGACCAGGGCTGGTTTTATGTCAAGGGTTATTAATTTCAGGTCTGCAGATCATTGATTTTGAAGGGTTGTTGGATCTCCATCGCCAGAAAGTTTATGCAGAATTATATATTATTGCATTTTTCTTCTGGGGGAAAAGCTACATGGCATCAGCAAATTTTCTAAATGTTTTTGACCCAAACGTTGTAGAACACTAAGAGAAGAGGACTAGTGAGTTGGGGTGTCCACTGCAGAAGTCCATATATGGGATGTCTGGGAGGGTGGGGACTCAGTTCAAATAATTTTAACAAATATTTATTAAGGATCTCCCATGGGCTAGGCACTGTTCTGGGCTTTCAGAATGCATCAGGGAGCAAAACAGGGATATATTTCAACCATCTGGAGACTTAATTTCTACTGGAGTGTATGTGGGAGATAGAAAGTAAACAATAAAAATAGTGAAAAGCATGGTATATTGAAAGGCAAAGGGGAGGGGAAGTAAAGCAGAATAAGAGGTCAGGAGTGTGGAGTGGCGTGTGGAGACTTGGAACTCAGAACGTCACAAAAGTCAATCAGGATCACTTAGGTTGAGAATGGGGGAAGTGTTATTTAAAAAATGCAGATTCCTGGCTTCCTCCTACTGATTCTGTTTCTCTAGAGGAGTGAGGCTGAGAATTGTTATTTTCACAGGCTTCCCAGGTGATTCTGATGCACGCTGAGCTTGAGAACCACTACTCAAAACCATTGTTCATATGTCTTTCTCATTCTGATATTCCTTCAGGGAATTCCTTGCTTAGGGATTAAGAAAGTCAAGTACTTATAATCTGGAGTAAATCTCTGCTATTGTGGGCCACTTCCTCTCCATCGGTGCATTATGAGAAGGAGGTGAACTGGCCAGGAACCAGGCTGTCAGGCAGTTCTTGGCAAGAGGGAAGATCAAAGAAAAGAGGGGGATATAATCCACATATTACTCAACACGCTCATGGTCAATTACAAAAGAGGAACTTAATGCTTGGCTTGTCTGCTTGCAAAACTGGAAAACATAGCTATTTCACGAGACCAGAAAACTACCAGATTCAGTAAGATATGCAAGACAAACAGACTTAGCAAATGCAAGCATTTTTGCGTGTCAAGAGTGTAGAGCTTTTTTTTCCCCCACGGGACATTGAATTCAGTTAGCAAATGTAATAAAAAAGAGAATCACAGAATGTCTTTTCCTGGTACTTTTAAGAACAACCACTTACTGAGCACTTCAGTTGTGCCAGGAGCTCAGCTCAAACACTTTATGTACTTAGTTCACTGAACTCTCTGATCAACCCCACACGATGGGCACTATTATTATCTTTCTTTTCCCCTTGGGAAAAATTGAGGCACAGAGAAGTTAGATCACTTGTCCCAAGATCCTATAAATAAGAACTGGTGGAGCCAGGGTGTGATCTGAGCGGTTCTGCTTTTTCTCATTTTGCTGTGGTCTCTCTCTTAGCTACTTCCCTTCAACTTTTTAATAAAGGGTAAAAAAATGGAAGTCTACTGAGGACACTATCATTGCCTAATATTACCTTCTCCTGCCACTGTGTCTTCATTTCTTTCACTCAGTGGCCAAAAGATTTGAAAGAATAGACTACCTCTGCTGTCTACACTGATTCACCCCCATTCATTCCAGGGCTGGCTCCCTCCACCCAGTGGAAATACAGTAGCTTCTCCTCATGTGTAACCCACGCAGACACCACATTTGCCATAGATGACTTTGCCTTTCTTTTGATAGGCACCTTTGGATTTCCATCTCAGTTCTTGTAGTCTGGAAACCAGCGAGACATCCCTGATACCTGTTTGTCCTTCCTCCTGTGCTCACTCCCCACCCCCAAACTATAGCTCATTAACAAACCTTGTAGAATTGTCTTCTTAGGAATTTCTCAAATATGTCCACTTTTACCCATTTTGGTCCAAGTCTTGGCTGAACTGTTGCAGTAGCTTCCTAACCGGCTAACAATGACCCTCACCTCCTCTAATTTATTTTCTTCCTGGTAACCAGAGTGATATTTTCAAAGTTAAAACTTGCTCACATCACTTTTCCAATGAAAACCCTCAACTGGCCTCCAGCTGCTCTCGGGATCCAGACCCAGGTGCTTACCATGGCCTGCAAGGGGCTGCGCTTCTCACTTCTTACAACTCCTGATCTTCTACTTTCTGGAACTGTGCTTTGTGGTGCCAGAGAGCCTTGGTACGTGCTGTTCCCTCTGCTTGGAACTTGTTTTACCCTCCCCCTCCTTTCTCCTTTCCACTGACTTGACTGCTATTCATCCACCAGATTGCTGAGGCTTCTAGATTTCATAAGATCCCCCTGTTTGTTTATTGGTTTACTTTCTTGAGGCTTTTTATCTCTCTTTCATAGCAGTTATCATAATTTCTCATTATACTTTTTTTTTTTTTTTTTGCGGTATGCGGGCCTCTCACTGTTGTGGCCTCTCCCATTTGCGGAGCACAGGCTCCAGACGCGCAGGCTCAGTGGCCATGGCTCACGGGCCCAGCCGCTCCGCGGCATGTGGGATCTTCCCGGACCGGGGCACGAACCCGCGTCCCCTGCATCGGCAGACGGACTCTCAACCACTGTGCCACCAGGGAAGCCCTCTCATTATACTTTTATGTATGTTTTCTAATTGTTTGATTAATGTCTGTATCTCCTCCTCCTCCACATTTTATTATTTTGTTTTATCACGACAACATTGCCAATGCAGAGGGAAGAGCAGATAAACTCAGGAATGAAGACGTCTAGTCCAACCCTGGTCTACTTCTTGATTCCTTTCTGCCACACCTCACAAATGTTACAGAGCCTGTGTTTGAATATTCCCAGTGACAGTGTGCTCAGTGACCCCTAAGCATCCTGTTTCCCTCACTTCTGGAATATCCATTCTGATATTGAGTCAAAATATTTTCCTGTACATTAAGAGGTAAACTCCATGAGACCAGGATCCGGACAAACTTTTGTTCAGCATTGCACCAATAGCTTCTACTATAGTGTCTTACTCATAGTAGAAGTTCAATAAATATATTTTTCATGAGAATAACTAAATGAATGTGTGAAAAATGAATGACCACCTTGCATCAGCATGCTTGCGTGGTGCTTTCACATACACTAACTCCCTTAATTCTTTCAATAGTCCTATGAAGGTAGCAGTGTTTATTTTCACTTTACAGATTAGGAAACTGAGGCTCACAAAGAGTGGGTACCACCCTCTGAAGCCCCACAGGGCTACCAAATGTCAGAGCTGGGGCTGGAATCCCTTTTCCAGCTGTCCCACAAGCACTCATCTGTCATACAACCATCATTTATCTGGGTGGGTGTCGTGCAAAACGGCCAGGGTAGTGCTGGGTTTCCAGGAACAGAGCAAGCTGCAGGCCCCATCCCTGCTGGAGCTTATCCCTGTTCACAGGGGGCTCTTCTTGGGTCATTAGGCAACTTCAGTCAGCAGTGATGCTAAGGGCGTAGAGAGAATTCACCAACAATTCAACTCTCTCTGCCTATTTCTCTCTAATCTTAGGAGAAAAAAAAAGTCATTCCAGATGTGCCTCCCAATTCACCAGGCAGATGTGTTTGAAAGCAGCATGAGTTTGTACCATCACACAGTTGGTAAATCTGTACAGAGCCTTCTCTGGTCAATAGAGTCATGTCATTCCTTGAGTTTCTGAGCAGAAGGGTCCCAGACCATAAATTTAAGTCCTGAGAAGAGGAGAAACCCTCAAGTAATTAGCTTCTTCTTGGAACTACATGTTTCTTTTCTTTTTTACATTCATCTCCAGATTTTCCCACTTGGGGGAGCACTGTCATATTCCTGGATTTTCTGCTACCTAACTCCAAACCAATTTAGTTTAGAAAAGTATAGCATGTACAAAGCTAAAGTGACTAGTATAATGAACCTCCATGTACGTATCATCTTCTAGTTTCATTAATAATCAACTTACTGCAGGCCTGCATCGCCGGCTCTGTCCCCTCAAACACTATATAATTTGATATGTAAATGTTCGTATTTCTAAAACATAAGGACTCCAAAAATATCAATATCATTGCCTTGCTTTCCAAACTAACAATTCCTCTACACCATCAAATATCTAGTCATTGTTCATGTTTACTAGATTGTCTTATATTTTTGGTACCAGTTTGTTCAGATTGGGATCTAAATAAGATTCAAACGTTATGATTGGCTGGTAATTAAGTCTCCTTTAATCTATAGGTTTCTTCCTCCAACTCTTTTTATTCCTTGTGATATTTTATCAAGAAAACTGGGTATAGTTCCCAGGGGATTTTGCCCATTGCAGCCCCATGGTATTATTTAGCACGTTCCTCTACCCCTGTACTTCCTGTAAGTTGGTAGTTAGGTCTAGAGGCTCGACCAGGCTTGATTTTTTGGCAGTCCACCACAGCCAGTATTGATAGACTTGTAGGCCAAAGTGATCTAAAAGAACAGTTTTGTCTTTGATGCCGGTCAAATCTGTCATCAAGTCCTGGCTGTTCCCTTTCTCCTGTGTGACTTTTGGCAAGGGATTCTGAGCCTTAGTTCCCTCAGATGTGTTGTGGGGCTAATAATACCTAATTTCTGAGGCTATTGTATTAAATGAGATGGGCATCTAACACGCTTAGCCTCGTGCGTGGTGCATAGCGAGTGCTGAGTATAGACAAGCTCTTACTTGTCTTCTCCTTCCTCCCTGTTCTTCCCCTTGTCCCTCCTCCTTCATCTCTCCCACGTTTCATTATTATATTTTATGATCAAAACACTGTGTGTGAGAAAGAAAGAGAAGACAGAGTCAGAATGGAAGAGGTTCCCCAGGCATCTAGTCCAGCCCTAGTCTGTTGCTTGATTCTTTGCACCCGTACCCTGCAGGAGCCTGTGTTGGATACTCCCAGGAACAGCTTGCTCAGTGATCCCTGAGCAGCCTGTTCTCTCACCACTAGAATATCTTTCTTTATATTGAGTCAAATTATTTTCCTGTACATGCCCTGTCTTTGTTTCCAGTTCCATCCATCAACACTGTGCTGAGATGGACTTACCTATTGACTTACCAGACAGAACATATGTTTTGGAATCAGATGAGGATTTGAATACCAGCTTTGCTACAAAATGTCTTTGTGCCTTTGGGCACAGTACTTAAGTGTTTAAGCTTCTTTTTTTCTCATGAGTAAAATGGGATTAATAATGTCTATAGAATTGTTTTGCAGATTAACAAATAATCCACGGAAGGTGCTTAGCGGCAACGTTTGGCTTATAGAAGCAGCTCAATGAAAGTTTGTCCTCTCTCCTAGTTCTAAGTGCCAGGCTTCCAGGTGTTTGATGACATCGTTGGTCTCCGTTGGACTTTCCTTCTGGTAATCATGCCCGGTTCCTGTAATTGTTTTTCATCACGAGTCTGTTTCTTATCTCAGACTCAGTCTTATCCCAGCCATTCTGAGTATTAGCCTCTGAAAGAACTCAGTACGCCCGTGTCCTTCTTAATGTACGCTTTATGAAGAAAGAAGTTAGAATACACAGAGACTGCTTTACTTGCCTGCAGAATTAAGGGTAGAATCCAAGTTTCTTGCTTCCAGACTTTGGGATCTGCCCTGGGTCACAATAGCTTCTATCTTTACTGTCATGCTCATAGTATTCAAAACATGATTTTTGGCTCGCTAAAGGAAACGGGAGCTCAGAGGGAAAATCTCGTATCAGTGTCACAAGCCAGTAGTTATGGAACCAGAATTTAAACCCTTGTCTGTGTGGCCCCATAGCTTGTGGTCTCAACACGTAAGCTATAGAGACTACCGCATCATTGGTCCTTCCTCTACTCTTGGACACGGACAAGCTATTCCATCATCAAGTAGCTTTTCTTGGAATCTAGAGTAACCTCCTGTCACTATCTTTTTCCTCACCTTTCCTTGATGATAAAACATCTTGCTCCATTCTTACCTTTTGGTCACTTCTCAGCCCTTTTAGAAGCTGACATTGGTTACACCATCTGTTTGAAGTTCTTGTCTTAAAACTCAACAAGGACCTGTTTACTCAAGCCAACACCCTCTTCTCAACCCTTTTTTAGACACGTCAATCCATTCTTAAAAGAGCTTGGGCTTGGCTCCTTCAACTTTAGTTTGCCCAACCTGAATCCTTTCCAGAAATTATCGCTTCCCTTCAGAAACTCTGAGGGAATGCCAGGAAGTGGAAGCATGGTAGCTGCTTGGGGGTGGGGATCATACATTAGTGAGACTCCGTCCATCCCTCCATGGTGCTTCTCCCATAGTTGTTTCTTGAATGTGCGGATCCCATTTTGAATGGAACGGGAGAAAATGGGAATTTAGATATATGTCTAAGGTAGCCATATTGGTATAGCTCTATACTTATATATATATAGATAGATAGATAGATAGACAGCTTTATTTACTATTTTTTTTTTATTTTCAGGGAATTATATTAGTTACATTCAAAGTAAACAGACTTCTTAGTGAGATTTTGAAATTTTAGGTGCTTTAGTGAGCTGTAATTGAAAGGGCCCAAGTTTTGGAGTCAGTCAGATCTAGACTTGAATTCCAAATCTGCTTACCTGTTGGATGTTACCTGCTTACCTGTACTGAACAGGTGACTTAGCCTACCCGAACTTCATTTCCTTATCTGTCAGATGGGGATGATAAGAAGACTCGATGCTGAGGTTGCTTCTGCGTATTATATCAGATGACAGATGTAAAGAAGGGCAGTATAAGAATCAGATAGACCTAGGCTTACATTCTCACGTTACCAGATATTCTGGAGCTATAAGTTAAATACTCAGAATCTCAGTGAGGATGGTCACAGCTCACAGAGTTGTTGCTAGGTTGCATAAGATTATATATGCAGAGCACTTATCAATGCCTAGAGTGATTAGAATCTCGATCAACAGTAGTTGCAGCTTCTTTCCTCTACCTTTGTCTTCTTCATCTTTCTCCTCTTTCTCCTTCTCTTCCTCCTTCTCTCTTCTGCTTCTGCTATTGCTTCTGATTAAAGCATCCAGCACAGAGTAGGTGTACAATAATTGTAATTGCCTTACCTTCAGGCATCAGCCGATTAAAAAACTGCAAGGGTAGTCAGTTCACAGAGACGAGGAAAGGCATGCTTCCCCAAAGTAAAGGTAATCTTGCCGTCTCTGATAGTTGGTTCTGATGACATATTTTTCCCCATTGTAAAAATGTTAAAAAGAGGAAAAATAATTCTGAGCATAGATGTGCCTAGAATCACTGTTGCCTGTAAATAACTTTACTACATTCATAATAAACAATAATAATTCATAATAACTATCTTGCTTCCATTTAGAGAATATCCAAGTTTAAAAGCTTTGTCAGTACTCTTTAATTATCAAATATGTGTATATGTGTGAACATATATGTGGTTCTGGCATTATTCTAGGCACTTTATAAGTTATTCTTTTGCCATTCTTCATTGAGGTAGGTACTAATACATCCCCATTTCACACTTGTGGGAATGAAGCATAGAGAACTGACGTCACTTTTATCAAGTTTGCTCCGTGATGACACTGAGACTTGAACCCAGGGGTTTGGTTCCAAGGATCGTATTCTTAACCTCCATGCTCTGCCATCCCTCCAGCATTTGTAACGTCCTTTGCTAGATTAAGGGATCAAGACTTCTCAGAGTCCAGCTTGTCAGCTTGGAAATATGGCTACAATGAACCTGGTAGGAATCTCCCTTTCCATAATTTTTTAGCCAGATTTCCAAGGCACCTTCTCAAAGGCAAAGGTGAACTCAGTATGGGTCTAGACAGCATGTCCCCTCCTCTCCTCCGACCTTTCTTTCCCTGCCCCTACCCACAGGCCCAACCATGGAAGCCCCACCAGCTGGAGAGACCACCTCCCTCAGATGCCTCCTAAGGGAAAATGGATGTACTGGAAAAATGGGGTCACCAGTGGCCACAGAAGGGAAGTTTTGCCGTCCTTTACTCAGGAACTCACCACTAGCTTCAGCTAGCATTTAGCAACATAAACTCCACAGCCTTGGACAGATCCTCCACTTGAAAGCTTCCCACCTGCCTCTCATCTCCAGATGTTCTCACCACAAGGGGAGAGGAGTTACTGTCAAAGGACAGCAGGCCTTAGAAGACAGGTCTTGTCTATTGGGTGGGGCTGGGATCCTTGGCTAAAGGCTTCCCTTAGGAAAAGTGTGTGAGTTCCATCCAGGTTTCCCCTTCCAGGACTGAGTGGGCCAGGAGCAATGCCTTGTAGGAGACAGGCTGAGAGGAGGGGCCATCCTCTGAAGAACTTGGATTTGTACAGGACTGAGAAGCTCTTGGCAGTTCAAGGTCACAGGGCAAGATGCCTTGGGAAGATGACTCACGATTAGATGTATGAGGCTACTGATATGGCTGTGTCTTCTCTCTGGAGTTATAACTGATGTTTCCTATTGCTCATTCATCACTTTCACAATTGCTATCAGCTCAGTGACAGGCAGGACAAATGGTCTGGAGACAGTTTGGAACAATGTAAGCACAGTCTGTTACCCTGACGACTGGGCAGGTCTACTAGGATAACATGGATTAGACATCCAAAGAGCTCTCAGTCTTCTAGTCCTCAGAATGTACCATTCATTCGTGCAACACTTACTCATACAACAGACATTTATGGAGTACCTTCTTTGGGCCAGGCCTTGTGTAGGAGCTTCTGATAAAATAAGGCAAAGAACTCAAAGTTCAGTGGAGAGGACAGGTATGCAAATAAATAGTTCTATAAAATATTGTGGTTCACTAACAGATGTATTGTCCAAGGTGCAGTGGAGGCCTTCAGTTCTGTTGGGAAATCAGAAAAGAGTTTCCAGAGACGACTGCAGTTGTAGTGGGTCTTAAATAATGAGTATGATTTGATCACAGGTAGAATGGGGTAAAGGCATTATAGGCTGAGGGAAATCATGTGCAAAGACACAGTGACATCAGAGTGTGTTGCCTGTCTGGTCCATGGCAGGTGGTTTAATGTAGATGTTAGGTAGGACCAAGGAAGACTATAGTTGTGGGAGATGAGCTAAGGAGATTGTGTGGCATCACTGTGTGAAGGGCCCTGTGTGCCAGGCTAGGAAACAATCTTTATACTTGTCTCAGTCATAGCTCTTTTATTGGTAAAAAGAGAAACCCACTGAAACAGTCTAAGCGAAAAATGGAGAAATTATTATAATGATACAGTGATTTCTCATGTAACTCAAGGACAGAGAGCGCAGCTGAGCTACCAGCATCCAGGAAGCCACTGTCAGCAGTAATCCTGGAGCCTGACGTTCTGTTTCCCTCTGCAGTTGATTGGTGTCTGTCTCTCTCCTTTCTCTCCTCTCTCTCCTCTCTCTCCTCTCTCTCTTTCCTTCCTCCTCCGCCTCCCACCTTTTCTGGTTTCCATCCATGTGGCTCAACATGACAAGCCAAGCCTAGCCTTGCATCTCATACCAGTTCAAGCACTCAGCGAGAGCGATGAACATTTGAATCTAAATTCCCAGGGAAAATATGTGATTGTTCCAGTTTGGGCCAGTTTTGGTCCCACTACTCTTGGCCAAAACAACAGGGTTATTTCTGTTTAGTTCAAATATGCACACCAAACCATCCCTTGTATCTGATAAGCTGAAGCGTATCTATTAAAAATCCTGTCAGTTTTTATTCTCAAACTGAAGTACCCTGACTCAGGGGGATACACTGTGATATGCCAGGATATATCTAAAGCCACAGGATAAAGTGATCAGAGATTCTTGAACTTAATAATACCTAAGAATTACTTGGGAGTGTATTCAATCATGGGTTCTGTAGCACCTCTCCCAAGATTCCGATTCAGTGGGTTGAGTTTGGCCTGGGAATCTGAACTTCTAATAAGTGTTTCAGGCCATTAATGAGGCAAGAGGGCCAGGAATCATACTATGAGAAACACTTTGGGGAAAACTCCATTGTTTTAATATTAAAAGCAATCAAAGTCTATTGCGGAGTGTAATTTGCATAAATGTTTAAGAAAGAGTCTTCAAAGTAATTTTGCACTTGTTCCTTCTGATCTTTGGGATGCTTTGTACAAAAAGCTCAAAAGCCCTTCCATATTTTACTGGAGGGTGTGGAAGGTTTTTGGGTTAATAACTTTGGCTCTTAGATCTCCTGGGCTGGTCTCAGGAGTAAAGTGAGCATCCAGTATGGCAGAGGTTAAGAGCCCAGGATTATCTTGAGGCCCCAGGCAAAGGAGAAATCTTCCAAGCTAAGGCCAACAGGAGGCAAAGGGACAGAGATGTGACAGGATTAGGGTTCTTAACATTAATTAACTTATGACAGACTAATTGATTAATCAATTACTGGGCCCCTACTCTGTCAGGCACTAGGGATTAAATGGTAAACAAAGTAGACAGGGCTCCAACGTCAATTTGTACAGTCTGTTAGGAGAGACAGACAAGCAATGACACAGACAATAAAATACAACACAGGAAAATAAGTTTTGTAATAGGGGAAGGTGGGAAGAGATGTGTTACAAAGGAAGGGGTCTATCCCAGGGACCAGGGACTGCAAGAGGTGGTCTCCAAGCTGAGAGCTGATGGACTGGTCAGTGGGGGAAATTATTAGATGGGGGAAGAGTGTTCCAAGGAGAGAAAATAGCTTGTAAGAGGCGAGAGGTGAGAAAGCATAGCTGGAAAATAGGGTGTAAAAAGCATGGTGGGGCTTCCCTGGTAGCGCAGTGGTTGGGAGTCCGCCTGCTGATGCAGGGGACACGGGTTCGTGCCCCGGTCCGGGAAGATCCCACATGCCGCGGAGCGGCTGGGCCCGGGAGCCATGGCCGCTGAGCCTGCACGTCCGGAGCCTGTGCTCTGCAACGGGAGAGGCCACAACAGTGAGAGGCCCGCGGACCGCAAAAAAAAAAAAAAAAACATGGTGGCAGGAGGTGATGTGTTGGAATCTGAGTCACCCTAGGTTGGTGACATTGTGCAAGTCACCTGATCACACGAGCCCAATTAATTAATTAATTTGGCTGCACTGGGTCTTAGTTTCGGCCTGTGGGATCTTCGCTGCGGTGTGCGGGGATCTTTAGTTGCGACATGCATGTGGGATCTAGTTCCCCGACCAGGGATCGACCCCAGGCCCCCTGCATTGGGAGCGTGGAGTCTTAAACATTGGACCACCAGGGAAGCCCCCAGATCTTTTTAAAGTTTCAACTTTTTCAAAGATTGCATGGAGACAATGCAACCTAATATACGGGCTTATGAGGATTAAATTAGCTCACAGTGGTAAAACATTCAGGCTTTGGAATTTGACACATTTAAGTTTGAATTTTGCTCTGCCAAATATTGGCTATGTGACATAGGCAAGGAACCCAGACTCCCTGAGGCCTCAGTTTCATCTTCTGTGTAATGGGAGTGATAGAGGTACTGAATCGTGGCATTGCTGTGCAAATGAAATAACTCCTCATGGCAAACACGGAGCACTGTGTGTGGCATATAGGTTTGCTCAAAAATGCTCCCTGTTATTTTTAATGCTTTAAAACCCAGCACTTCATCCTCTACGTGAGATGGATGGGAGCTAAAATATGGAGTGAACTGACAAGAAAAATAGCTCCTTGCCTGAGGATCATATAACCATATCATCCTGTCTCTGTACATCTTGGGAAACAGACAGCTGACAGAGCCCTGTGTAGGAATGTCTCAGTGGGTTGTATATTTATTTCTCTAATATTTTTTTCATTAGCAGAGGTAAGTGTGGCAAGAAGGGGTTTGGCTGCCCCTAAACGTCTTCCCCCTGTCGCCCAGATTAACAAGCTGTTCTGTCAGGCTCTCATCATTCAGGCGAGAATGGCTTGAAAAGCAAACTTTATCCTGACAGGGGAAATTAGGTGTCGTTCCTGTGATTTATAGAGCTATAGATTGAGCTGCACAATTTCTCATAAGGAAATGGGTCCTTGCCTATTAGTATTCCTTTACTGTGTGGCCTTGTGAGTGGGGGGATCTAACTCAGAGGCTGAAACTGAGGGGTAGGGTATGGGAGGTCAGGGGGCAAAGCTTGGGATTCAGAGTTAGAGGCCCTCTGCTCTGCTGCATTCAATCTGGGGCACCTGGGCTGGTATCTCTTCTCTGATCCTACATTGGCTCATCTGTACGGATTACTGGGAACAGTAAGAGCTGCCGTATCCACAGGTTGCTAGGAGTCTTATAGGAGTGAAGAGACAGATGTTCCAGCACCAGACCTAGAGTAAAGAAATGCGTAATAGGGGTGTCTCTCTTCTTCATCCCACTCCCCCCTTTCCTCAAAAACCATCAATGACATGCTCATCGTCTGTGGGGCCTCTTCTACAGAGAAGATGTTAACTGGCAGGTTTTTTTTTTTTTTAACATCTTTATTGGAGTATAATTGCTTTACAATGATGTGTTAGTTTCTGCTGTATAACAAAGTGAATCAGCTATACATATACATATATCCCCATATCTCTTCCCTCTTGCGTCTCCCTCCCACCCTCCCTATCCCACCCCTCTAGGGCTTGGGAAGTGGCTGCTTCTCACTAGCTATCTGTTTTACATTTGGTAGTGTATATATGTCCATGCCACTCTCTCACTTCGTCCCAGCTTACCCTTTCCCCTCCCCGTGTCCTCAGGTCCATTCCCTACATGTGCATTTTTATTTTTGTCATGCCCCTAGGTTCTTCAGAACTTTTTTTTTTTTTTAGATTCCATATATATGTGTTAGTATATGGTATTTGTTTTTCTCTTTCTGGCTTACTTCACTCTGTATGACAGACTGTATGTCCGTCCACCTCATTACAAATAACTCAATTTTGTTTCTTTTTATGGCTGAGTAATATTCCATTGTATATATGTGCCACATCTTCTTTATCCATTCATCTGTTGATGGACACTTAGGTTGCTTCCATGTCCTGGCTATTGTAAATAGAGCTGCAATGAACATTGTGGTACAAGACTCTTCTTGAATTATGGTTTTCTCAGGGTATATGCCCAGTAGAGGGATTGCTGGGTCATATGGTAGTTCTATTTTTAGTTTTTTAAGGAACCTCCATAGTGGCTGTATCAATTTACGTTCCCACCAACAGTGCAAGAGGGTTCCTTTTTCTCCACACCCTCTCCAGCATTTACTGTTTGTAGATTTTTGGATGATGGCCATTCTGACCGGTATGAGGTGATACCTCATTGTAGTTTTGATTTGCATTTCTCTAACAATTAGTGATGTTGAGCATCCTTTCATGTGTTTGTTGGCAATCTGTATATCTTCTTTGGAGAAATGTCTATTAGGTCTTCTGCCCATTTTTGGATTGGGTTGTTTTTTTGATATTGAGCTCCATGAGCTGCTTGTAAATTTTGGAGATTAATCCTTTGTCAGTTGCTTCATTTGCAAATATTTTCTCCCATTCTGAGAGTTGTCTTTTTGTCTTGTTTATGGTTTCCTTTGCTGTGCAAAAGCTTTTAAGTTTCATTAGGTCCCATTTGTTTATATTTGTTTTTATTTCCATTTCTCTAGGAGGTGGGTCAAAAAGGATCTTGCTGTGATTTATGTCATAGAGTGTTCCGGCAGGAGTTTTAAAAATAGGCTTTATTTTTAAGAGAAGTTTTAGGTTCCCAGCAAAATCCCAGTGTAAAGTGCAAAGAGTCCCCATACACTCCCCACCCCCGCACAGAGTCCTCCCACACCACGGTAATGTATCTGTTACAGTCAGTGAACTGACACACATCATTATCACCAAAAGTCCAAAGTTTACATGAAGGTCCACTCTTGGTGTGCACTCTGTGAGTTTTGACAAATGTATAATGATGTGTATCCACCATGATAATATCATACAGAATAGGTTAACTGCCCTAAAATCCTCTGCACTCCCCTGTTCATCCTTCCCTTCCCCCAACACCTGCCAACCACTGATCCTTTTACTGTCCCCATGGTTTTGCCTACTGGCATGAATTTTTAAGAATCCCAGGCAGTATATCTGGGATGAGAACTTTTAAAGGGGGTGAGAAAATTGTGGACAGCTTTGAGAAAAAGCAAAATCCAGAACACAAATCCGAAAATGATTAGAACCAGCAATGCTGTGGAATGTACGTCCAAGTTGAAGAAAATACAGGTGATAATAAGGCCCAGAGAGGGTAAATGACTTACTGAGGTCACACAGCAAGTTAGGCAGAAAATGTTAGCGTTCCCTGGGATTCTTGTGTCTGAGCTCTGTAGCCTCTTCCTGTGAGACTTTATTCACTCCTGAGGCTTCTGTTACATTGAACTATATAACATTGCTCACGTTTGACTTAAATGTAAGTGGCAGTTACCTATAGCATTTTCATTGGCCCATTCCCTTAGGTACAGTGAAAAATCTCAGTATATGCTAAAGGTGGGGGGAATCAGGAACATAAATAACATTTTTTTTAAAATGGGTTGGGTGTTCGGAGGCTTTGCATTTCAGAGCACAGGCTCTAGAGCCAGATTCCCTGGGTTCAAATCCTGGCTGTGCCACTCACTAGCCCTAGGATCTTGGGCATAAATGTAAAATGGAACATAACAATCATGCCTACCTCACAGGTTGTTGGGAGAATTAGATGAGTTAACATGTCTAAAATACTTAGGGTTGTTGTGAGAAGGAATACATATAAAGTGTTTAGAACAGTGCTTGGCTTGTAGTAAGCACTCAATAAATGTTAAGTGCTGTTACTAATATCCTCTAGTTAGTGAGAATATTGTTCGTGATGGTAGGATCAAATGACCTGAGTTCAAATCCTTGTTCTACCACTTTTCAGCTGGGTGACTTTGAATAGGTTGTTTCACCCTTCAGACCTCAGTTTCCTCACCTGTAAAATGGGGATGGTAACAGCAGAATCTGCTTCATAAGGCTATTGACAGGATTGAATGAGATAATGTGTATTAAAATGCTTATGACACTCTCAGTAAATGTTGCTATTATGTTTGTTTCCTATCTAAAAGCATAACAAATTAGTGGCTTGAAGCCAGTTCCAAAGGTAAGCAGCCTTATATAGTGAATGTTAGTTGATATGAAAAACTTAGCTTATTTTCTGACAGATTCTTGTGGTCGTAAACTTGGACAGGTCGCTTTTCCTTTTGGGCCCCTCAGTCTGTGCAAAGTTGTAAAGGCCAGTTTCACCTTTCAGGACTCTTTCAGGTCTGAAATGCCAGGGATCGGGGGCAATGAGTATGTGTGTATGCACTTCAGAGCCCTCTAACTCCTGGGATAAGTATGTAATTTAAGGTGTCTACTTCCCTTTGATCAGCTGCTCCCTAGTTGCTACCTCTTCTAAGTAATCTTTCAGGATTATTCAGAAGTGAATTACCTGCGGTTCCAGTTATTCATTCCTACGCAATCCCCAAAATTGGTGGCTTAAAACAATGATAATTTTATTATTGTCTTTAATGGTTCTGGGGGTTGACGGGGCTGAGCTGGGCACTTCTGACTTGGTTCCCTCATGTAGCTGCAGTCAGCAGGTGTCTGTGGCTCACCCATCTGGCAGATGACCTTGGCTGTTGGCTGGGTCCTCAGCTGGGTCTGTTGCCTGGAATACCTACATGTGGCCTTTCCATGTGGTCTGGGCTTCCTCACAGCATGGTGGTTGGGCTCTAAGAGTGAGCATTCCAAGAGGCATGATGTGGAAGCTGCCAGTTTCTTAAGGCCTGAGCCCAGAAATTGAAGCAGCCGTACTTACTTTGATCAAGCAATTGTAGAGCCCAGACTCAAGGGGAGAGAACCTGGATCCCGCCTCATGGTGAGGGAAATGTCAAAGATATTTAGGGTCATGTTTTAAAGTCACCACACCTGCCTTCCTGCTCTGTTTGGGAATAAGAAATCTTAGGTCAACTAACATTACCCACTTCTCTTCCCAAATGTTCTCACACATGCTGCTTAAGTATGCAGTCATTGATTTGTAACGAGATGACCATTTAATCTCCTCACTGTCAGGACACACCGGCATTACTTATTTTTTTCCCGAAGAATGGGGGCTCCAGCCCCCTGGTCTCCAACTCCTGTAACTACCAGGGCAATGAGTGATTCGCATCTCCTATAGCCACTCTAGGGGGTGTGCTGATGACTGAATGGCAGGTGGCTCAGGTAGGTCCTATCCCAGAGGTCCAGGCCAGGTTGTAAACCACTATTTCTGCCTCTGCACAAGCACTGCTATGATGTCCTCGTCAACCCTTCTATATGTTCATCAATCCTAGTCCCTCCTGACCAATCAAATGTGGTCAGCGTGGGCTCAGGAATTAGTCTTCCTACAAAACTAGAATGTCACCCACTTCCCTTCCTCCCATCTCTCTCTAGGAACATAGGAGCATGTTATTGTAGACCCAAGTACTTCCTGGGCAAAGAACTATCAACCTACTCTCCTCCAAGCAGTAATCCCAAATGCCTCCAAAAGGGATTCTACTTCCATACACCACCCTGACCCCTTTTCAACGATATCAAGGAATTTAGTCTTTTTAAGGTGACCAATTGCACTTCTGTCATCTCTTTTGCTGGAAAAAAAAAAAAAAACCAGCAAGTATGCAAGTTTATTCTTTGGCCGAGCATCCTATTACATATATCTATGGAATTTAACACATATTTTGGGGACCCTACAATGTGTTGACTCTTTTGGTTGGAGCTGGGGAGAGAGAGACGAATCAAACATATTGCCTTGGCCTGGAGGAGTTCCCAGTCTGATAAGCAAGAAGTACACATAAACAAGCAAATTGCGAGGGACTGTGACGTGCAAAAATTGAACGAGAGGAGAGAGACGGAATCTCTCAAGTGACAGGGTCCTGGTGGACAAAAAGTTTCCTGGATTTCAGCAAGGAAACATAAGTGGGGAAAGGGCATTTTAGACAAAGGCACATGAGCAAAGGCTTGGTATGAAGCAGTGCGCTCCTATAAGATGGTATGTGCACAGAGTAGGAACAGTAAGGAGAAGATGGGAGAAAAGCCACAGGCTGAACAACAAAGAGGACTTTGAAATCAGGTTAAGAAGTAGAGGCTTCAATCAGAAGGTGGTGGAGTATTTGAAGGGGTGCAAGCAAGGGGGTGGAATAGGCAGTGATGTTTTAGAAAGCTGGGAGAGGATGTGCTGGAAAAGACTGGAGCTGGAAGGCCAGTCCAGGGGCTATGACAATTGCCTAGAGAAGAGGCATTACTAACCTGCACCCAGGAGACAGCCATGGGGCCGGGGGAGAGAAGTTGGTTTGAAACCTGTTATGAGGTAGAGGGGGGAGCCCAGGTAACCCTCAGTTTCTGTCTGGAGGCACCAAATTGACGGGAGTGCCCTTCACTGATGTGGGAGATACAAGTAATCTTGAGGACGGAGAGCATCACGCACACACACACACACACACACACACACACACACACATTTTCCTGGCTTTATGATGTCATTTATAAACTTGGTTCATTTCATTCAGCATTCCACGTGAATTTTTAATTCAATTTAACAAATATTGGCTGACTTATGCTATCTGCTAGATACTGTGTTAGGTACTAAAAGGAAGCCTGGTGGCACAAAGGTAATCTGTTTCTTTCTCCAGAGGGCCTTTCATCTCCTCAATTGGTATGGGTTGAGCACCACCTGACCAAGCTTATTAGTACTGAAGATAACACATTCATGAAGCTTTGAGTGAGGACTTCAGGGCATCTTTTTGGTTATACAAAGCAGAACCATCTCCGTATCAAAAATAGCAGATTTGGTGTCAGCCCCTGAGTATAATTTTTCAGTGTAAAAAATAGTCATTGTAAGTATAGAGTATGGAATTTAATTCGTAGGCTTAGTGACATTCTGTATAGATGGTCCCAAGAATCTATCTTAATCAAATACGGAGTGTTAACTTGAAGTTTAAGATTCCCAAGACATTGTCAAAGCTTTTAGAGCTGGAAAGTCCTCTTCCTTTGTATTCCCATAACCTCCTGCATGTTACTTCACAGCATTTCAACCATATTAATTGTAATTGTGTGCGCCTTCATCACTAGACTGTGAGTCCTTTGAAGTTAGTGACTGGGTCTTGTCCGTCGTCTTTCTCAGCATCTAGATGGCATGTGGTATGGAGGAGGAAATTCAGTTAATTAAACCCTCCGAACTAAAACTTCTGTGTCCTCATTTTACAGATGGACAAATTGAGGCTTAACTAGAGAAACAACTTATGCAAAGTTCAATTAGGGAAGTAACAGTGGAGTCAAGAATAAATCCTAGTTTACTTTGATTGCTTAACATTTTTGTGGCTGTTTTTGCATCCTGAGGGGCTTGGTTTGCTAGCTAATTAGCCAGAAGTTGGAAGCATTCACTAGTAGTGGAAATGCAAACCTTCATTGTCATGAAAACCAATGACCATGCAAATGTAGCCCTTAGCCCTGTATTAAGTACAGGATTTGTTTCTTAAGTGCCTTCACTTTTTCAAAAGCTAGGAGTCAACAATGCCTCTAGTGTAAGGTTTCATTTTCCTCTGAGAACACACACAGGCACACACACATGCACACAACAAACAACACATAAGCACGTGATACAAGCAGAACAGCTGAAAAGGATGTTTTGGATGAAATCTTGGCATTTATAGTTCCTGTGTGACCTGGGAAAGTCCAGGGTGCCAGAATTCAGACGAACTTCAGTTCAAATCCTACTCATCCATGTGTCTGTGAATGGGAATAGGACACCCATCTCAAAGGGTAATTTTGAGGATTAAATGGAGGAATAGAGTCATTTCACCACAAAGTTGCTCTATCACCTGGGGCCAGCCAACTAGCATTTCTGGGCCACTGTATGTGCATCTGTAAAACAGATTCACTTAGATGATTTATGGAGTCCCTGGAAGCTGGAACATTCTATGCTGTTCCTCCCTTGGGATCTCTTTGGATTCGGGATGGAGTGTTGCAAGGACTGGAGATGTAAGAAAAGAGTGAACCTGAGCTGATGCATGCTGGCTTCTGCTGCCTTGCGAGGGCTCCCTGTTTGATGTAGGCCTTTTATCAGGGTGTGTTTGAGCTCTGTCCAAGGTTTGCCTGGCCACTGCTGCAGTCCCTGTTCTGTTCCTCAGGGTTTGGGAAAGAGCCAGTGGATGTGGAGACTCACAGGCAATGTTTCTTCCCAAGAGCTGCTTGGATGGTGAAACTCACAAAGTCCAGAGAGATTTCCTGTTTTGTTTTTCACAAGCTCCAGTGACTATTGATTACAAAAACCACACACACACACGCACACGCACACACGCAAAAACAAAAACACGTACACAAAACAGGATGTTCTCTCTCCTCCCCTTGCTGGAGTCCAAGGCAATCTCTTACCATCTGTGTCACTTTCATCCATGGCCCTGGATCTCACCATTATGATAATTAAGCCCTTAGCTCTAGCTGGAGATGTTACAGAATCTTAAACCACGAGCAGTTGTACATGTTAATTTAAATCAGAGGGAGCCGGCAAATGGAGGGAGAAGAAAGTCTGTCAGTCAGCATGACCCATCCCATCTGGTTTCTGCCCTCATGAGAGTGCCCCCTCTGGTGCCAGTAGGAGAACCTATGTTGTTCCTAACCTAGGTTCTAACTTGTAGTAAGAACAGTGCTATTATTGTGTGCCAGACTCTGGCCCACATAATTTATATGCAAACACTGAATGGGATATATTTATACTAAAAAAAAGTTGTTTATTTGGAACGTGAATTTAACTGGGCATCCTGTATTTTTATTTACTGAATCTGGCAATCCTACCTGGAGTCAACCCCACTGTCCTGAGTGGTTAAATAGAAAAGACCTATGCTTGGGAGTCACAGAGATCTGGGTTGGGATTCTGCTTCCATCATTTGCTTGCTATGTGATCTTGGGAATATTTCTTCACTGTTCCGGTTTCTAGTTCTCACCTGTAGATGAAGATCACAGTATCTGTGTCTCAGGACTATTGTGAGAATGACACTTTAATGCCCTTAAAGTACATTCCACTGTATAATTAGGTGCTTCATGAACATTAGCTCTTATAATTCTTTTTATTTCTTTGGGTCACTATTCTTAATTCAGGAGAAATTGGATCATTTGTTCACCCCTTGGAGAGGATATGAGTAAGGACATATGGCAGGAATAACTGGAGCCTTCTCATCAGAGGCACTGAGAGGAATGTGTTGGAGGCTTACACAGTAGTGTCCTTGATACACACGTTCTCCTTCTAGATCTGTGTTCTGAGTAGCTAAGGAGGCAGACCCCAGACCCACTTTACACAAACATGCTGTACTTGAGTCTTTTCAACAATGCAAGATGGAGGGCTTCCCTGATGGCACAGTGGTTAAGAATCCACCTGCCAATGCAGGGAACATAGGTTCGAGCCCTGGTCTGGGAAGATCCCACATGCTATAGAGCAGCTAAGCCTGTGCACCACAGCTACTGAGCCTGTGCTCTAGAGCCCGCGAGTCACAACTACTGAACCTGTGTGCTACAACTACTGAAACCTACGTGCCTAGAGCCCGTACTCTGCAACAAGAGAAGCCACCACAATGAGAAGCCCGTGCACTGCAACGAAGAGTAGCCCCCGCTCGCCACAACTAGAGAAAGCCCACATGCAGCAATAAAGACCCAGTGCAGCCAAAAAATAAAGAAAGAAAGAAAGAACAACCAAAAAAATGCAAGATGGAAAAAGTGTCACCTGGGTAATCAAGTGTCCTTGGTAGTAGGTTTTGTGAAGCTTTAGTTGGAAAAGTACACAGAAAGTAAAAAAAAAAAAAGAAAAAAGCAAGCAAGCAGGTAGTCTGTTACCTGGCAAAGGAGTAAGAGATCAACATTCTCTGGAATCCCCAAGTTTGAAAAAGAGCTGTCAAACATTTTGAATCCCCAGTGCCTTGAAATGTCAGTGTAAATGGAGTGACGAAAGCATAAAGCACATCTGAACCTCAGCCTCGTGATCAGTTTTTCAATGTCTGTTCATTTATTCAGTAAATATTGACTGAATAAGTGTTCTCAGTCCCATGGGAGCACTCATGTGAACAAGGCATGGCCTGTGCCCTTTGTGGAATCAAAGTCTGTTGGGTGAGATAGGCAAGGGAATGTGATGATTAGGTGTGGTCTAGTGTGTTGTGGTGTCCAGAAGGGGAGCCTGATTACAGGCTTAAGAAAGTCAAGGTAGGGTTCCCATAGAAAAGAAGGTTTCATCTGAGACCAAAAGAGTGAACTGGATTCCAAGGTGGGGGTGGGGTTGAGTATTCCAGTAGAGAGGACAGGATGTATTAAAAAAAAAAAAAAAGAGAGAGAGAGGGAGAAAGAGAGAGACAATGAAGCACATTGCAATTAAATAGAACATCAGGGGACTTCCTGGTGGCACAGTGGTTAAGAATCCACCTGCCAATGCAGGGGACATGGGTTCGATCCCTGGTCCGGGAAGGTCCCATTTGCTGTGGAGCAACTAACCCCATGCACCACAACTACTGAGCCTGAGCTATAGAGTCCGCGCACCACAACTACTGAGCCCACGCTCTGCAACTTCTGAAGCCCACGCGCCTAGAGCCCGTGCTCCTCAACAAGAGAAGCCACCGCAATGAGAAAACCATACAACACAACGAAGAGTAGCCCCCACTCGCTACAGCTAGAGAAAGCCCACGCAACAGCAACGAAGACCCAACACAGCCAAAATAATAATAATCAATCAATAAATCATCATTTAGAGCAAGGGTCAGCAAACAGTGTACCTCAGAACAAGTCTAGCCTGTTGGCTGTCTTTGTAAATAAAGTTTTATTGGAACACAAACATGCCCACTTATTTATAATTTGTGTCGCTTTCATGCTACAAAGGCAGAGTTGAGTTATTGTGGCAGAGACTGCCTGGCCATAAAGTCAAAAATATTTACTGTCTGGTCCTTTGCAGAAACACTTTGCTGTCTCCTGATTTAGAGCACACTTTTCATAAGCAGGAATTCACTGTTGGTGGAAATGTTAATGGTTGCATGAGGGTGGATGTTAGCATGCAAAGGAAAATCAGAGGAGTGGTGAGAGATGAGACTAAGAAGGTGGTCAGGAGCTAAAGCATGGAGTTTAGACTTTATCCTGAGGGCTATGGGGAGCCTCTGAAGGTTTCAAAGCAGGGTGGTGAGATGGTCAGATTTCTACAAGAAGCAGTGTGGCAAGGTGTTAAGGAGGGCAGGGTCTGGAGCCAGACTGTCTTGGATCAGATCTCAGTTCCATCACTTAGTAGCTATGAACCTCAGACAAATTACTTACCTTCTGTGTGCCCCAGTTTTTCAGTTTGTAGAATGGGAAATAATGATAATTTTTATTACAGCTATCGTGTGAGGTACTGAAGATGAAATAAGTTAATATACTTAGAGCAGAGTGTCAGGCCCAGGGGAGGTTCTCAGTGGATGCTATTACTATCCTGTCTCAGTGATCCTTCTGGCTGTTGGGTGGAGAATGGCTCAAAATAGAAGAACCCGGTGGTAGAATGCTGGGGCTTTATGCAAGAGATGGTGTCCTGTGCCCAGGAGAGCTCCTCTGAAGCTTGGGTCAGTGACTGTCATGGCCACTGGGACCTTCACTCTCCATCTCTTCACCATTGTCATAATCATCTCTTTTGTCCTCCTTTATTCCAGGCCTTCAAGAGTGCACTGATGAGCTCCTACTGGTGCTCAGGGAAAGGGGACGTGATCGATGACTGGTGCAGGTGTGACCTCAGCGCCTTTGATGCCAGTGGGCTCCCCAACTGCAGCCCTCTCCCGCAGCCGGTGTACGTATGTATGGTCCCTCTTCCTCTGGCCACCCCTTTCCATGGACTCATACTCTTGTCCTGCCAGTGCAGGCCATGGCTTGCTTCTGTTCCTAAGGTGCTTCACCAGATGCCTGAAGTCTCTGGGGGCCTACCTCCTTCTTTGAGAAAGCAGGGAGCTTTGGCAGAATGGAATCGTGGCTCGGAGGTAGACACTTAACACTGCAGTGTGTGCTATTTTAATAGCACCAAGCCAGCCATCATTACTTTTCTTCACTCATCCATTCGGCAAAGGTTTACCGAGCACTAACTACTGCTTTGCCAGTTCTGTGTTGACCACTGGGACTACTGAGATAAAGAAAGTGTAGGACCTTTTCTAAGAAACTTTATATTATTCATTCATTCAACAAATAAGTTTTGAACACCTGCTGTGTGTCAGACATTGGGGAATTCATAAATGAGCAAGACAGGCACAGCCTGTGCACTTAGGGAACTGACCGTTTAGTGAGGGGGACAGATGTCAAAGCAAAAACAGGAAAGCATGATACCGTTTAAACATTTAAATAATAAAAATATGAAAGAAAAACAAAGATGTGCTAATGGACAGAACAAAGAGGGGATGCTTTAGTTGGAGGAGAGGGAGATAGTCTGGGAAGCCTCTCTGAGAAGACCTGAATTAGAGTCAGAGTTTGCCAGGCAGCAAATGGCAACAGACGTGTTTCAGGAAAAAGACAGAGCCCATGGGAAAGCCCTGACTCAGGAAACTCACCCTTTGAGGAAGTAAAGGAAGGTCTTCTTGATTGGGGCAGTGTGATTAAGAGGGAGAGTGGTGTGATGAGTGGAGGAGGTCTGGGCAGGAGCCAATACTGAGGGTCCATTGTAAGACAGTCCTTGCAGAGTTAGTGGGTATAGTGGAAAGAGAGAAGGAATCTGGGCTGGGGACAAGCAAAGTCACCATCATGGTTCTGTCCCCAGTTTGCTGTGTGACTTTGTGCAGATCATCCCCTTTTCTGGGCTTTGCTTTTACCTTCCATGAAATGGGGGGATTGCCCTTCCCTCTCTCAGAGGACCCCCCCCCCATTCTCACCTTCAAACATTCTGTTATTTCTTGCTTTGTAAAAGGATTCCCCAGGATCCCTGCCCGCTGTGAGGGAGTATTGATATTAAAGCATTGACTGATATACTGGGGGGATTGAAGAGAATGGCAGAGAGGTTGGCAGATGACTGTGTTTGAAAGCACTGCCAATTTAATTGACAGTGAAGCATCATTGAGAATATAGTTTAAACAAATGGAAAGCTAATCAACTTGCTGTGAGCACACACTAGGTACTTGGATCAATTTACTGGATTCCACATTGATCCAAAAGGTGGCTCTTTCTTGTCCCCATTATGAACAAGGAAACAGAGGCTGAAAGAGGTATAATTAATTGCCTAAGTCTACACAAGGGGTATGGTGGTGGGTTGAAGCCAGACTGAATCCTGTGCTTTTAATCTTGACCTGTGCAAACTCTTGGGGCCCAGACAGTACTGGCTGGCAAACAAACAACCTTCCCTGTCACCCCCCTAGGCTGCGGCTCTCCCCAGCAGTAGAGCCCTCCAGCACCGTGGTCTCCTTGGAGTGGGTAGATGTTCAGCCAGCTATTGGGACCAAGGTCTCTGATTATATTCTGCAGCACAAGAAAGTGGATGAATACACAGATACGGACCTCTACACAGGTAAGCAGAAAGTTCAAGACTTCCTCTTTCGCTGAGATGGTGTGACAGAGGAGGGAAACTGGGATTTTCTAAATACCTTTGGAGACTTGGTGTCCTCTGAACTGGGAAGACACTGGGAAGTTTCACTGTTTGGTGTTTGTTACCTAGTTCCCACACCTGTGTGCTTTTTGGTATGATTTTCTACAGGGGAAGGTAGCAAATTGTACTTGTAGAGGATTTCTGATTCTCTAAATTGGATCCACAAAGTCATATACTAAAGTGTTAGTTAATTCAAAAAAGGATTTACCCATTTCTACTTGGGAAGGCCTACAGGTTACATTTTTGAAGACCTTGATCTGTAAATATATTATCTCTGGGACTGAGATAAAGAAGTTCAAGGAATTGTCTTTTCTAGTGAGATGTACTGAGATAGTTGTCTTTCATGCTAAGGAAGAGGATTTGGAAATTATTCAGACATGCAGGAGAAGATGCAGAAAGTGGATCTTAAGGAGTGCTTTAAGTTTACTTAAAGAGTACACAGGAGGCTGTGACATCCTGCAGGTGGGTCTGCAGGGCTGGTCTGGCTTATGGCAGGCGGGGAGCCTGGGTCTGAGGGAGCTGGCCTTGAGGCTGGGCCATGAGGGCAGGCCTGGAGTGCTGGAGTGTCAGGAGCCTGGGAGCCAGCCTGGTTGCAGGGTAGGTCAAAAGCCTGAGCTGGGCTTCCCTGGTGGCGCAGTGGTTGAGAGTCCGCCTGCCGATGCAGGGGACGCGGGTTCGTGCCCCGGTCTGGGAAGATCCCACGTGCCGCGGAGCGGCTGGGCCCGTGAGCCATGGCCGCTGAGCCTGCGCATCCGGAGTCTGTGTTCCGCAACGGGAGAGGCCACAACAGTGAGAGGCCCGCGTACCGCAAAAAAAAAAAAAAAA
>NW_020175018.1:3120355-3147966 GCF_003031525.2 Neophocaena asiaeorientalis asiaeorientalis | reverse complement strand
AAAAAAAAAAAAAAAAAAAAAAAAAAAAAAAAAAAGCCTGAGCTGGTGGTAGTTGGCCTAGTGCTGGCCCCAGCCGGAAACCCGGGTTCAAGTGTAGATCACCTGGGGGCCTTCGGAGCTGGCAGGTGTCAGGGTGACTTGGAGACCTGGGTTCGTGGGAGCCCACTGGGAGCCTGGTGCCATGGAAGCTGCTGGGGCCCCTGGAGACAGCAGTTGCTGGGATGAGCCAGAGTCCTGGATGCACACAGAAGTCTTCTGGGAGCCACCTATAGCCATGGGAGCTGGCTCTGGAGTGCAAAGTGAAGTTGGTCTCACTTTTCTCTTTCCTTCCACAGGGACGGTTTCTCTCTCTGCACTGGGCTGCTCAGGCGTGGGGGAGAGGTTATAAGAGTAATGTGAATCTATCTTTCCTACCCTCCTCAAAGCATCTTTCCTTAGTTTTGTGCTTCACCCAGGTGCAATGATCCCTCACCTAGAAACCTTAGTTCTTGTGAAGTACTTCTGCGCACGGACAGCTGTTCAAATTGATTTTTCAGTTCAAATTGTCCCCACAATGCCATTACTCGGATTGGTTCAAATTGATTTTTTGATGGAGGTTGTTAGAGGGGTGATGGGGGGGTTGGGGGGGTGGGGGTGAAAATTCTTAGGCCGCCATGTTGCTAACATTAGTCTCTGAATGATTACCAGGCGCATTTTTATAGATCAAGTAGTGAATCCCACAGAGGTCTGTGACCTTCCCAAAGTTCCACAGCCAGTCTGTCCTACTCCCAGCACAGTGCTTGAATCTTTGTTATGAATGTTGAATTCTCTGTGTCCATTGAAATGATCATAGTTTATGTTTCTTAGTTTGTTAATACGGTAGATTATATTGATGCATTTTCAAAGGATTAAAAAAAAAACCTTGTATTCCTGGAATAAATCCCACATGGTCATGATGCACTATCTTTTTGTATATATTGTTGGATTTATTGTGTTAAAATTTTGTTTACATTTTTGCATCCTTATTTGTCAGGTATTTTGATCAGTAGTTTTCTGGTAATGCCTGTGTCTGTTTTGCTGTCAGGATAATTCTGGCCTCTCAAAATAAATTGCAGAATATTTTATCCTTTTTAGTTTTCTGAAAGAGTTTGGGTAGAATTAGTAATGTATTTTAAAAAAATTGTTTGGTAAAATTCACAAGTGAAATAATCTGGGCTTGGAGCTTTTCTTGTAAGAAGGTTTTAATTACTAATTTAATTCTCTGATAGATATAGGGCTATTCAGGTTATGAATTTCTTCTTAAGTGATTTTGGTACCTTGTGTATTTCAAAGAACTTATCCATTTTGTGTAAGTTATAAAATTTACTGGCAAAAAAATTGTGATATTCTGTTATTATTTTTTTAATATTTATGGAATTTATAGTGATATCATTCTCATTCTTGATATCGGTAATTTCTGTCATCTCTCTTTTTTTTTCTGATCAATCTGGAAAGAAGATTGTGTAATTTATTTATCTTCTCAAAGAATCAGCTTTGATTTCACCTACCTTTGCTATTGTTTTCCATTTCATTGATTTCTACTCTGACCTTTGTTAAGAAATTTCTTTGGCTTATTTTAGATTTAGTTTGTTCCTCTTTTTTCTAGATTTTTAAGGTGGTAGCTGAAGTTGTTGATTTGAGATTTTTCTTGTAAGACAAGTAATTTTCCCTAATAACTGCTTTAGTGGCTTACCACAGATTTTTGATAAATTGTGTTTTCATTTTCGTTCAGTTCAATATATCTTTTAATTTCCCTTTTGTTTTCTTCTTTGACCCATGGATTCTTTAGATGCATGTTACTTAATTTCCAAATATTTGGGGATTTTTCAGATAACTTTCTGTCATTGAATTTTAATTTGATTCCACTATATCAGAGTATACACTTTTTATGACTTTAATCATTTTATTTTTTTTTAATTTTTGTATTATATTGGAGTATAGTTGATTAACAAAGTTGTGTTAGTTTCAGGTGTACAGCAAAGTGATTCAGTTATACGTATTTTCAAGTTCTTTTTCCATTTAGATTGTTATAGAATATTGAGCAGGGTTCCCTGTGCTGTACAATAGGGCCTTGTTGGTTATCTATTTTAAATATAGCAGTGTGTATATGTCAATTCCAAATTCCTAATCTATCCCTCCCCGTGACCCTTCCCCCATAACCATAAGTTTGTTCTCTAACTCTGTGAATCTGTTTCTGTTTTGTAAATAAGTTCATTTGTATAATTTTTTTTTTAGATTCCACATATTAGTGATATCATATGATATTTGTCTTTGTCTGTCTGACTTACTTCACTTAGAATGATAATCTCCAGGTCAATTCATGTTGCTGCAAATGCATTATTTCATTCTTTTTTATGGCTGAGTAGTATTCCATTGTATATATGTACCACATCATCTTTATCCATTCCTCAGTTGATGGACATTTAGGTTGCTTCCCTGTCTTGGCTATTGTAAACAGTGCTGCAATGAACATTGAGGTGCATGTATCTTCTTGAATTATGACTTTCTCTGGATATATGCCCAGGAGTGGTGTTGCTGGATCATTTTAAATTTATTAAGACTGGTTTTATGGCACAGGATATGGTCTATCATTGTTTTCAGTGTCCAGTTTAAAATCATGTATTTTCTTCTATTTATGGATGAGTTTTTCTGTGAGTGCTAGTTAGATCAAATTGGTTGATTGTGTTGTTCAAGTCTTCTAAATCCTTTCTGATTTTCTGTCTTCTTGTTGTATCAATACTTTAAAGAATGGTACTGAAACCTCTGATGATGATTGTGGATATATCTGTTTCTTCTTATAGTTCTATCAGTTTTTACTTTATGCATTTTGAAGCTCTGTTATTAAGTGAATAAACATTTATAATTTTTATATTCTCTTGATGAATCAATCCCTTTATCATTGTGAAATGGTTGTCTGTATCCATGTTACATTTTTTGCTCCAAAATCTACTTTTTTCTGATATTAATATAACTTTCTCAGCTTTCTTCTGATTAATGTTAGAATGATTTACCATTTTTTATTTTTTTACTCTTATGTTACTTGTGCCGTTATATTTAAAATGGGTTTCTTGTAGACAGCATGTATTTAGGTCTTTATTCTTTTCTTTTTCTTTTTTTTTTTCCTAATCCAATCTGACATTGTTATCTTTACATTGGGGTGTTTAGACCATTTATGCTTAGTATGATATTGTTGTGGTTAGGTTTAAGTTTATCATTGTGCTATTTGTTTTCTATTGTTTCAGTTTTCTTTGTTTCCTTTCTTCTCTTTTTCTATATTTTAGATTGAGTGTATTTATCATTCCATTTTATTTCTTTTGTTGATTTATTATAACTCTTTTGTTAGTTTAGTGATTACTTTAGGGTTTATATATTTATATTTAACATATCACGGTGTGCCCTCAAGTGCTATTCTAACACTTCATATACAGTAAAAGAGCCTTATATAGTATACTTTTATTTCTCTCCTCCAAGTCTTTATGCTATATTGTCATACATTTTACTCATATACATGAGTTTCATAATTCATTGTTATTTTCCTAAAAGAGTAATTATCCTTTAAGTATATTTAATTAATAGTTTTATTGTTTACTCATGTACTTACATTTTTGGTGTTCTTCATTCTTTTGCATACATCCATATTTTCATCTGATTTCATTATCTTTCTGCCTGAAGGATATATTTTATTCTTATATTTCAGGTTTGTTAATGATGAATTCTTTCTGCTTTTGCTTTTGTAAGCTATTATGTCTGGGTACAGTATTCTAGATTGGCATATTTTTCTTTTAGTAATTTAAAGATGTTGCTCCTGTGTCTTGCTTACATTAGCAGTTTATTGTGTTTGAGGTTTATTAAGCTTCTTGGATCTATGGGTTTACTGTTTTAGCCCATCTGGAAAATTTGGGGCCATTATTTTTCTCTCTCTCCATCTTGTTTCTCCTTCAGTGACTCTAAAAATATATGTATTCAGCCACTTGAAATTGTTCTTTATCTCACTGATGCTCTTTTCATTTTTAAAAATTATTTCTTTTTGTTTGTTTCCTTTTGGATAGTTTCTAGTGCTATGTCTTCATTGCCTTCTACAGTAGCTAATTTACTGTTAATCTATTCAGTGATTTTTTTTTTTTTAACTCAGACATTGTAATTTTCTATTTATTTAGTTTTGGTTGCTTTGGGTCTTTATTGCTGTGTGTGGGCTTTTTCTAGTTGTGCCGAGTGGGGGCTACTCTTTGTTGTAGTGCACCAGCTTCTCATTGCTGTGGCTTCTCTTGTTGTGGAGCACGGGGTCTAGGAGCGTAGGCTTCAGTAGTTGTGGCACGCAGGCTCAGTAGTTGTGGCTCGTGGGCTCTAGAGCACAGGCTCAGTAGTTGTGGCACATGGGCTTAGTTGCTCTGGGGCATGTGGGATCTTGCTGGACCAGGGATCGAAACTGTGTCCCCTGCATTGGCACATTGGCAGGAGGATCCTTAACCACTGCGCCACCAGGGAAGTCTCAGACATTGTAATTTTCATCTTAGGAAGTTCAATTTGTTTTTTTAAACATTTATTTAAAATTATTTTTGGCTGCATTGGGTCTTCATTGCTGCACGTGGGCTTTCTCTAGTTTCATTGAGTGGGGGCTACTCTTCATCATGGTGAGCGGGCTTCTCATTGCAGTGGCTTCTCTTGTTGCGGAGCTCTAAGCGCACGGGCTTCAGTAGTTGTGGCACGTGGGCTAAAGTACTTGTGACTCACGGGCTCTAGAGCGCAGGCTCAGTAGTTGTGGTGCACGGGCTTTGTTACTCTGCACAGCATGTGGGATCTTCCCGGACCAGAGCTCAAACCCACGTCCCCTGCATTCGCAGGTGGATTCTTAACCAGTGTGCCACCAGGGAAGTCCCAGGAAGTTCAATTTGGATCTGGCTAGTATGTGGCATGTCATAACTTTTTTGATGTATAGAATAGAGTTATAATAATGGTTTTGATGTCCTTGTTTCCTAATTCTAACATCTGTATCAGTTCTGGGTCAGTTTAAGTGGATTGATTTCTCTCCTCATTATGTGTTGAATTTCCTTCTTCTTTGCATGCCAGGTAATTTTTGATTAAATGCCAGACATTGTGATGTTTGCCTTGTTGGGTTCTGGGTACTTTTGTATTCCTATAAATATTTTTGAACTCTATTTTGGGCCACAGTTAAGTTATTTGGAAACAGCTTGATTCTTTTGGGTCTTACTTTTAAGATTTCTTAGATGGACCCAGAGCAGTGTTTAGTCTAGGGCTAATTATTCCCTACTACTGAGGCAAGACCCTTCAGTGTGTTCTACACAGTGACCCATGAATTATGAGATTTTCCAGTGTGACTGGGAGGAATAGGCACTATTTCTGGCCCCTGTACGAGCAATGGGCATTGTTCTGTCTAATCCTCTTGGGTTGGTAGGCTCCTTACATACATCCATTAACCAGTACTTTGCTGAGTATTGAAAGGGGACCCTACACAGATCTCTTCAATTTTCTCTCTGTACAGCTCTCTCCTCTCCATTACTCTATCCTATAAACTCTAGTCACTTTCATCTCCCTGGACTAAGGACTCTGCCTTCTCAATTTAGGGAATCTTCCAGGCATCTCCCTGCAGTGACCTAGAAACTCTCTGAAGACAGGAAGCTGCAGAAATTTTAGGGCTCACAGAATTTGTTTTCCATATTTCAAGATCTCTGTCCTCTGTTGCCAGATTTCCAGTTTGAAAACTTGTTGTATGTTCTTTTCTTTTAAAAAAAAATCCTTCATGTTTCAGGTAGTAGGGTAAATAAATCTAGTCTCTGTTTCTCCATCCAGTCCAGAAATGGAAATCCAAGATTCTTCCTTCTGATTGTCTAGGAACCAGTGTTCTGATCCAAGAGTTCCTGTTTTTTGATAGAGATGAAACTTCTTTTTAGTTCACGGTCTGGGGACACCCCACAGAGATATTACCCCTTCTTCTTCCTGCTGCCATTCAGAAGTTTGAAGATAATGACATATCTGCCACCATCTTTACAGGTTCTTCTAATTCTTCCTTGTGCTACTTGACTTTAATTCTCTCCACCATCCACTTCTTGAATTTTTCAGTGGACAATTTCTTTAAAGAAGCAGGATAATGACTCTCATGTCTTTATAATTTGGTATCCTTCCACAGTGCCTGACGTACATAAATGTTCAGTGTTCACTGAATTGAATTGTATGTGTATGTAAAACATGTATCATATACATGTTTTAACTTTTCAACTCTGATGTTAATTCTTTGAGAACCGTGTGGTCTTACATAGTTCTAGAGACTAGCTGAGTACATAGTAAGCCTTCTAAAATGTGTATGATTAATTGATGCTATAGATGATTGGCAGTGGATATCTGAAGCAGAAACCTCATCTCTTTGCCTCCATGCCACTTTTACTATGTCTCAACAATCTCAAAAGTGAACTTGGACCAAATTTGAAAATTTCAGTCTACTTGACTGAACTTTATCTTAGAGGTTACAAGCCGAATTAAGGAGCGTGGGCTATTTTTTTTTTTCCCCAAAAAAACCTGGCTTCTGCTTTCAGTTTCTACCACTTCTCATTGAGAAATCTAGGGCCAGTCGACATCCTTTCTGGGTCTCAGTTTCCCTATCTGTGGAATGGGGAAAATAACACCTATTTCGTTAGCTACTTTGAGAGTCAAATGTAGTACAGTTCTTGAGACATGGTAAGTATTGATAAATGCTAGTTGCTTCTAATTTCCATGAATTAAAAAAAGAAAAAGGAAAATTCAATGTTAGGAAGAAAACAAACAATAAAATAAGGTTTAAGACTTGTTTTGTTAGAGAGCTAGGACTGCGCACACATTTGGCCAGGTGAGGCCAGAACAAGGAAATGAGGGCTTTCTCTTTGATCTCTCTGGATTTTTGCTGGCAGCCGAGTGCAGTGCTGTAATTGTTTATTCATTCACAAGCTCACGCATGCGTGTGCACAGATATACATGCACACACACATTCTCTCTCTCTCACACACATGCTTTATGACTGCCATCTGTTCAACACCCTTTTGAACTAGCTGTTGAAATGCGGACTCTCCCTCCCTGTCTCCTTCTCCTGCCCCCCACCCCTGGGTTTGGCGTCCTCTTTGTTTCCTTCAGAGAAGCTATTGCTCTGTCGGTCCTGGGACTCTATTGGGAAAGCCAAGCATAACTAGCCTCCTGTTCCAGTTGTTTTGAGCAGAGACGGGGCTTGTTTTGGGGGGTGGCTGAATTCCCCGCACGCTAATCTGTCATCGATATTAAAAACAGACGTCTGGTTCTCCCCCGTGGCCTCATCAGAGCAATTGGCATGAGTTTCAGCCTCTTGGGCAGGGCTAGATGCAGGGGGGTGGGAATAAGAAGGCGGGGTGAGGCACAAGAAAATTTAATGAATCCAAATACCATGTTTGACCTACGGAGAAAAAGGCTGAGGAAGACGGGAGGGGGGCTTGTCCCGACATTACACACATGAGCTAGTGGGAGAGTCAGTGCTAGAATGGGGGCTCTGGTTTCTTTACCTGCTCTCCCTGCCAAGTCCAAATATCTTTCCACCAGTGGTATTACCTCTGGTGTGCTTTGTTCTTGTTGAGAATAAACCAAGAAGCAAATGGAAATTAGGGGATATAGGGTATCTGTGTGTCTGGGCAGGATGGAGTATATAGACGTATGATGGCAGCTGGGAGGCTCTTCTAGAGAACGTAGCTCTTCAGACTCATTGCTTCTTTGTCATATATGCCAGCTTCTGAGAATCCCAAAACTTTAGGGTAGCAGGACCTCAGCAGTGATTCCAACTCCCTCACTGTAAGGATCAGAAAAGGAAAGACAAGAAGTGGAAGGGTCTCACCCAACGTCATAACCTCCTACCACACTCCCCTGAATTTTCTTTGGTCAGCTGCTGGAATATTTTTTAACCTTTTAAAAATCAGAGACTTCTCTCTCTCCCCATGGGATTCCCAGCTTTGCTTTGGGTTTTGGTTCAGGACTGGAAGGCCAGCTGGCTCTGTCGGCCCCCGCACGAGACAGCGTGCCCTCTCTACCATCCCCCACATCTGCCCATGAAATGCAGCAACATCTGGAGCCGGTCAGTGCCCCTTTCTGTCCTGGCATTTGGGAGCCTGTTGGGCTGCTCGCCAGCTTATCAGCACCAGGCTCCCCTCCTGCCAACTCTCAGTTCTTATCTCTGTGTCTTCCTTTCTCTATCCTCGCTCTCTCCTTCCTCCCTTCCTTCTTTTCCTCTATTTATGTATGTCCCTCTTGACATCTTTCTCTCTGTCTCCTCTTTTTCCTTTTTTACTTCACGCCACCTTCTGCCTCCATTTCAGTCTATCTTTTCCGTCTTTATCTCTTCAAGCTGCTTAGGCATGAGTCGCTCATCTAGATTCATCTAGATCTGGGTCAAGAATAATATCCCAAAGGGTCAGAAGACACCTGTCTCCATCCCCAACGCAATTCTCTAAACCCTCCCTCCCTGTTTCCGTTAAGTCTAATCTACAACTGAAAGGACACCGCCCACACCCTCTCCCTGCACACTCACCATCCCACCTTAGACTGATGACCTTCTCAAGTGAAGGGGAGCAGTTATGGAGGTGGGTTTCTGTGGAGAATAACTCAAAGCAAAGGACAGCAAGGCCTCACATCCCCCAGTAGCTGACAGGATGGTGGCAGCAGCGCCTGTGATGGAGTGATTACATCGGAGCTGTTTATGAAATTCCGTGGAAATTACTCATAGCTCCTCAAGCAGTGCAGGCCATGGCTGAGCCCTACTCTTTGTCTGAGAAGCTAGAAGAGCCCTCACCCGCCTGCTGTCTGCCTGCCCTGGACCAACTTGAGGGAGGTGATGTCATTGGAGACTGGGCCCCACTCTCTCAGCTAGAGTGGAGGGAGGTGAAGGAAATATGTTTTACAGGGTGAGGTACAAACTGACATGCCTGCAAACATCTGGAACTGATCTCAGGTCCTCAGAAAATGTTTCTGTCACTCCAGCTGCTCTTTGGGTGAGAGGTTTCTAAAGTCAAGGGCCTCCAAAGGGAAAAGGTACTTGGAGGGTCTTAATTCTCTCCATTCCCCCATGCCACCCAACCTGCCTTCTATGTCACCGAGTGTTTTGTTTTATTTTGTTTTTTTAACAGTTCACGAAGCACGCTCATTTGTTTCATTCATGTATATGGAGCTCTTACTGTGGTCCAGACACGGCAGGGTGTGCTGGGCATGGAATAGGAGCAAGGAAGCCATGAATCCTGCCCTCATGGAGTTTATAAGTCTACTAGGAGATAAATACAGTTTAGCAAGAAATTACCCTAAAGCATGGTAGGAGATGAGACAACTCAGATACTGTAAGAGCACAGATTAGAGGTTTCTAACTCAGTCTAGTGGCGTTGGTAAAGGCTATGCACAGGAAGTGAGGCAATTGTTCAAGATTCTGGTCCCAGTAATTAATCATACTAGTCAAATCTCACTTGAGACTATCAGCACCCCCACGTGGAGCTCGCCTCTGGTGAGAAAGTTTTCCCTTTCTCCCTGCTGCCACCTGTCACCATGCTTGACCTTCGTAGCAGCTGCCCATTATAGACGCCAAGAGAAGCAAAGCTAGCTTTCCCTCTGTACTCTCCAGAACCTCCTCCTAGGCCAGGGAAGAATTATGGTAGGTAGGTGCCTACCTCCCGTCCAAAGACTTTGTCAGGATTAAAGCCGTCCTTCCTTATGACCCTGAAATGCAGTCATTCCCCAAAAGATAAAGTAAAATAGAGTCCAGCCTTCATCTTCTTGCCGCAACTGGAACTGATGCTCTAAGTATCAAAGCTGCTGGGTTTGAGTTTTCTCTCCATCTGTGCTCTTGTCATCACAGTAGATGTGTTCAGGTCCTCTGGGGTTCCGTGCCCTACCACCCAGTCTCTCACTTCCTTAGCCTGCTCATCTCCAGTGAACTTGCTTCCGGTCTAGCTCAGCCACCCACTCCTAGTTCACACCCTGGAGTTGTCCTCATGTGATGAGATCCCGTCAAAATCATTAGCTCCATTATCCCACTCTCTTTTATCCTGTTTGTTTTTTATCTCTCACCCCTACCATATCTGTCTTTTAACTCAGTATGATTCCCTGCTCCTAGGTATCACTGCTCTATCTCCATCTATCAGTTCCAACTATTTTTTAGTCATCGCCCTATCCATGTGAAATGGACTGAATGTTTATGTCCCCCTAAAATTCATATGTTGAAATCCTAACCCCCAAGGTGATGGTTTTAACAGGTGGGGCACTTGGTCAGTGATAAGGTCATGAGGGCAGGTCTTCATGAATTGGATCAGTGCCCTTTTAAAAGACACCGCAGAGAAATCCCTCACTCTTCTACCTTGTGAAGTTACAGTGAGAAGAAGGCCATCTATGAGAAAGTGGACCCAATGCCTACTGATGTCTTGATCTTGGACTTTCCAGCCTCCAGAGCTGTCAGAATACATTTCTGTTGCTTATAAGCTACCCATCTGTGGTATTTTGTTGTAGCAACCCGGAAGGACTGAGACACCATGGTAGAGTTCATGGCTCATATTTTAATCACTGTTCTCAGCCACCTCCTGATCTCTCTTGCCTTTCTGTTCTTCCGTTGCCCTGCTTGGCCAAACCCCTACACTGGATACACACAGCAGCTCTCCATCCTCTCCTCTGCTAGTACATACCTCAAACAGCTAGTGAGAAGCACACAGTTGAGAATATTTGGCACAAATATATCATCAGTCACCAATGTCAACCAGGCTTTTCATGCTACCAGGCAATCCTACTAGACTTCTCCTATCAACTTACTTTCTCTTTCACCAGTCTTCAATTCATGGCACCTTATTCTCCCCCCTCTCTCAGCAAATAATCTTGGGTCCTCATTTTCAGAGAAAATAGTATAGGGAGTAGGTAAACTTCCCTCCTTAACTATTTTAAATCTGTATGTTTCTTTCTGCATATTCTTCCCCTTCCCTCCTGTAGCAATGTAGGAGGTGCCCTTCTTCCTCTGTAAAGTTAATCCTTCTGTTGCACTGTTTGCTGTACCCTACTAAATTTCTAGGAAATTTGACATATCAATTATCCCTCTATATTCTATGCTTCCAATCTCTCCTTCTTTAGTAGATTATTTTTACCATCATTTAAATGTGCTTATATGTTTTTCTTAAAAAAAAAAAAAAAAGCATTCCATCTTACACTCTCCTAACTATCTCACTCCTCTTCTTTATAAACACACTTTTGAAAGTAGAGTCTGCAGTGGCTGACTCCACTTCTTCACTTTCCACTCGTTCCTTAACTCCCTCCACTCTGTCTCCTACTACCTCCAAGTTTACTGAAACATTCTTCTCCACAAACATCTGTAACCTCCATGTCATTAAATCCAATGACTTTTTTTTTCTTGGGGGGGGCCATAGACTTACTTGATGTCTTCAGGCATTCTACAGGGTTCATCAATCTCTTCTGAAACCTTTGCTTTTTTGGTTTCTTTGACACCACGCTCTCCCTCCTGGTTTTACACCCGCCTCTCGGACTCCACCGCAGCCTCCCTTGCAGACTGGGTCCTCCCCATCTGCTCTTTAAATCCTAGAGCAGCTTAGACCTTGGTCTTTTATCTTCGTTTTTCAATTTAAACTCTCTCTGGGCTAACATCCACTCCCGTAGTTATAATCAGTATAATCACTGCTCTTACGTTTGTGTTTCCACCTCATTCTTCTGAACTGTCCATATCCAGCTGACTAGAAGCATCTGCAACTTGATGTCTCACAAGCAATTCAAACCCAACACATACAAAACTGAACTTGTTAGCATCTCCCCACTAGTGTGCTCCTGTCTACGTGCTCATTTACTCTCTCTATAACTGGTACCACTATAAATTCAGTTCCTTGAAGCAAAATCCCAAGGTTTAACTCTTTTCTCTAGTTCATCCTCATATTCAATTTACAGCCAAGTTGTTTTGCTTTGATCTCCATTATCTTTTTTCCCCAGTTTTACTGAAATATAGTTGACATACAACATTCTCTCTTGAATCTATTCCTTTGTTTCTATTCTCATTGCATGGTCTAAACCACCCATCATCTCTGGCAATGACTTTCTAATTAGTCTTCATATCAGCCACTTATTATCCCTTTCAGTTACCAATTCTAAAACCAGAGTTACCCTTCAAAATGCAGCTTTGGATCCTATCCAGTGCCTAGAACAGTGCCTGGCATACCATAAACACTCAATAAATATTTGATGAATATCTGATTTATAAGTATCATTTTCTTAATTTACACCCTTTAAGAGCTTTCCATAACTCTTCTAACTAAATGGAAAAAAATGTTGACATGGCCTTTAAGGTTATGAATAACTGTTCTTGCCTACTTCTCCAGTCTTCTGTCTGCTCTTGATAGCAATGATTTTCTTTCCCACTTAGGTCTATACACTCAGGTCTCAGCTTAAATGTCATTTATCAGGATCTTCAGATTATATTTGGCCCTTTCTTTAATTATGTGAACTTTTAGCATTTAATACTCTTCTTGTAGCACTTACTATAATTATGACGAATGCATTTTGATTTGGGGGGAAGAAAGGTTGAGCATTTTCCCTTCTCGCTAGAATACTAGCTCCTCTGAAGTGGAGTTATGTTCATCTTTTTCATGACTGTAGCCCAGTGCCTAGTAAAATGCCAGGCGTGTAGGAGGCACCCAATAAGGACCTGAAGTGTGGGCAGGAAGCAATGAGATAAAGTGAAGGTTGAGAAGTACATGAGGATGGAGAGTATTCCAGGTAGAGGGAAAAGCATGTGCAGTGACCTTAAAGTACAAAAGGGTTGTGTGCTCAAGTTTAAATTTTGAGTGGCAGAAATAAAAGAGAAGGGACTATAGCAGGGGTGAAATTACAGGGAGTTGTTTAAGGCATGCTAAAGAGTGAAAGTTTCATCACCCTGGCTGCTCTGTGGAAGATGAATTGAAGGGCCTTTGAATCCGTTATCTCATTTTATCTGCAAATTATTCCTTCCAAGCGGCAGGGAATTATTATCTCCATTTACAGGTGAGGGAGTTGAAGATAAGGCTTGTGAACTTGATAGTTGAAGGTCAAACTTCTAAGAAGAGTGGGGTCAGGAATTGAATTTGGGTCTCCTGACTGTTTAATCCACATTTCTTTCTCACTGGCAGTGTAGTGCTAACCAGAAGCAAGGAGCCCCTGGATTGGGGGAGCAAAGAGAATGGCTGAATGGTCTTTTCCTACAGAACTTATTGCCCTATAGGAAGGGATTCTGTGTGGCAGTAGGGGTTAGACCAGGTGGCCCAGTCCGTAGAACTAAGACTCAGCTTCTGTTGCCCCCCTGGAGAGATGGCCAACATGGAGCTGAGAAGAGGCATCAAAGAGATAGCCCTAAGGTGAAAATAGAGTGTAAGAAAAGGGGTACACCTGTAAGGTCTCTCCATCTTCCACCTGACGTGGGGAGGTGGGAGAGAAGTAGATTTTCCTTCTAAGACATTATTGACTGACTTGAAAGAAAAGCTTAGTTAATTGCTTTTCCATTATGCCTCAACTCTTTGTTTTCTTCCCGACTAAGACCACTCTAGATAATTCCAATATAACTTCCTCACCAGGCTCCCCTGCTTCTAGTCTTGTCCCTATATTCAGTCTTCCTCATACTGCCATTCTTATCTGTCTATACCAGTGTTTCCCAAAACACACTCCCCATATGCGACTTTCCTAAGGAAAAAAAAAATCAGTACTAAACATCAATATTTCTCAGTATCGTTGTGAGCAACCGGTGGAACGATATATGATGTGTGTGAGATGCTTGTTGCATCGAAGATATACAATAATCACTCATCCTCTTTCCTTTGTTCTTACCATCTCTGAAAACATTCATAATGCTCCTACTTATCTGAAATAATTTGCCTTAAACTAGGTAGCAAACCAGTGGCTACATAGCGTTCTTTTTTAATATTTGAGTACGTTGTCATCATTTGAAATCTGCAAGATTTTTACATAAAAATCTGGATTCCTGGCTTCTGCTGAAAAAGGGTAGGTTTTGTTAATCTTGGGCTCACATTCCCACATGGCAGCAGTAGACAAGAGAGTTGAGCTGCCCCCTTTAGGGAATGCATGTACACTCTAGTTTGCCATAATCCCCTTCTTCCAGGTTGTCTGACATTCAACCTGCTACAGTAATTTGTGTTCTCTGCTTTGCCCCTGTGGATATGCAAGTGTGTCATCTCTAACTTAGGCCAGGGACAGAGAGCTCTCTTCCCTTGAGAGTTTTGTATTCACCACTTCTTGGAATGTTTTTGCCTGCTATTTGCCATACATGGACAGGGGGTTTGAGCTGATTGTCAAATCATAACAGAAATGTCTTATGAAAATTGCTTTTAAAAAAATTGCTTTAGTTTTTGAATTTTACTGTGTTCCCCACAAGACTTCTAGCTCTGTGAAGGTATCCCTGTAGTTGATCACTGAATTCATTTGTTCATTCTCACCTAGTACAGGGTATGGTTTGCAGTAGAAGCCTAGTGTGTAACCATTAAAGGAATACACCGAATGAACGAAGTAGAGATGCTGTGGTAAACTCATTTAATCTTCAAAATAATTCTATGATGAAGTTACTGTTGTTATTCTAATTTTCACAAAAGCAGAAACTTAGGCACAGAAGTAGTCCACTGTATCATATGCTTGCTAGAATCCTAAAATATCATACTGACAAGATCCTTACAGATCAGTTAAGCCAATCTCCTCAGTTCAGTTGAAGAAGCTGAACTTCAGAAGTCAAGGAACTTCCTCTCAGTCTCTGGTAAGTTCAGGCTAGCACATAGGCAGGATCTCCTGGCTCCCAGCCCAGCATTGGTTCCCATACCATGTGCCCTTAGGAGTATCCGGGCTTGGATTTGGCCACCAATCGCATTTCCAGTCTTCATAAACTTCCTGTGATTGAATTCCCTCTTCCTGAGTCATCCTGTCCTGTCTCTCAAGGGAGAGATTCTGGGTACATCCCTGGAGCCATGTGAGATCAGGTCAAGGAGTTGTGTTCACCTGACCCCAAACTCCCCAGGAAGAACTCAATTAGCCTGCCCTGATCCGGCCTCACCCATCTCCGTGGGAGAAGGTGAGGGTGGAGTACCCTGGAAAGAAGGAATTTGGTTATTAACCAACAAAGAAGATGGGCTTATAAGAGAGTTATTATGGGCCCTATTGTAATTGTCCTTTAATCCATAATTTCCAGGTTTCTCTCCAGGCTTGTGTTTGGAGACTGTTGACCCACTTAAAAGCCTCAGGCACAGCTGACATCAGTGTTGTAGGAGAGCTTTCCAACACATAAGAATTCCCTGGGAGTATTACCTCCATGATTCCAAAGGGCCTTTTAGAATCACAGGAAATCTGAAAGGAACCATAAGAGATCACAGATAAACCTCTACCCAGTGTCCACCACCCACCCTTCACCTCTTACTCAATCATTACAGATGATGAATAAGACTCAGAGAGGAGAAGTGACTTGACTGAGGTCATTCAAAGTTCATGATTTAATTCTGTAAACCTAGAGGACATAACAAGAGTCCTGGAATAATTACTGCCCTCAACACTGACCATACAGGTGCCAAAGAGTTGGATCACAATACCTATGGATTTGGGTTCACTCACTTATTATTTCAGACCCCAGGCAGCAGTCATCTTTTGGGAGTGTCTGAGTTCTGGACAGAAAGCCTTCAAGAAAGGAGCATACCATTTTCAAAGGCCAGAAAAGACAGAGACCATACATTCTTGTAGGCAAGAACATAAATTCCTTTATATAACCATCCTTGATACATATTTCCTTTATATTTGGAAAAGAGAACAATACAACTCAAACTCTTTCCCTTCTTGAGTTGGCTTTTAGGAAGCTGGTAACTAACCTAATGTGTAAGGGCAGAGCTGGGAGTTGTTTGGGTTGTCAGCACCTTCATAGCAATTGGTTTCTTCATCCCATTGTCATCTTCACTTAGAGGTCTCTCTGACCACCCAAATGTAAGGTTGCTTCTCTGTCACTCCTGTCACATCCCCCAGTATTACTGCTCTCACATCCCTTATCATTCTCTGAAATCTCATTTATTTATGTTTTTGCCCATTTATTTTTTGTTCCCCTGCTCTTGAATGTAAGCTTTACAAGGGTGAGGACCTTGACTGTCTCAATCCATGCTATATCCCTAGCACCGAAAATACAAATTATGCTGTTATCAGAGCTCATGAAACCAGGCAGTTAAAACCACCATGACTGAAGAAGCAGAAAGTTATCCAATATAAAGAGAGCCAAAGCGAGGGTGAAGCAAGAGGGGGAGCATTTGTTAAGCACCTGCTCTGTATTAGAACTTCGTAGTCACTATGGAAAGTGTAAAGCTAATTAAAGGGAAAGGGAAGAGAAGCAACGTTTATTGAGCATTTATATACCAGGTGTCTTTATAATATTTAATCATCAGAGTTATTCTGAAAAGTAGTTATTATTATCTTTATTTGACAGCTGGGAAAACCGAGGTTCAGGGGGCAGAGTCACTTGCCAAGGCACATATAGTTGTCCAGTGACAGTGTTAGGATTTGAACCCAACTCTTCGTCCCTACTCTTGATAGCTCCCAGGGAATCCCTGAAGGGGGAAGAACTAAAAACAAGTTTCTTAAATGAAAAAAAGGAGAGGATTATGTAATTAAAAAGAAACACAATTTTTAAGAGGTGTGTTTTTGATTGGGGGTGTGTAGGAGGGGCTAGGCGCTGTTTTCATGGGAGAAATCATGAGGAAACTTAAACTCTGAGTCACTTGGGTCATATCCTGGGTTGGGGCTGCAGGTCCCCATGTTTCACGCATTGGTGCAGATGTGCTGTCATCAGGTGCGTGATGAATCACACCTTCGGAAGATCACATCTGGCTCTTCCACAGTGGCTGAGCATCTCAGGGGAGTTCTGGGCCTGTAGCATAAGGAGGCAAGGGGTAAGGAAACAGATGCAGTGAGTAAGCTCAACTGGCTGAATCTAAAGTGACAGCAAAATCAAATGTCAGTGAGATTGGATTCTCCTAATGTTTGTCACCTAGAGATAGCTACATGGATACCTGTCTTGATGATTATCTAGTTTATAAGTGGGATTTTCCTCTGCATGCTAAGTTGATACTAGTGGCTCAGATTTTTAAATTCATTTCTAGCTGACACACAATTATGGACTATCTACCATGTGAAAAGTTGGTTCCAGACACTGGAGAAATGTTAGAAATTGTTAGGTGGGTTATCTAACTGTAATTCAAAGTAGAGGACATCTATTCATCCTGTTTTTGTTTGTTTTGTTTTGTTTTTCATTTTGGTTAACCTAAAAAGCCTGAGCAAGGATTGGGAGCAGATGGTGTACTTGATAGGAACACACAGGAAACAGTTGTGAGGCAGCTTGGGCAGTGACACCAGAAGGAGAGAAAACCAATACAGGGCTGTGTTCACAGGTAATTCCTGAGTGGTACGGGCTTGATTCCACTGGTACCTCTTGAGAAGGAGACAGATACCTCCCAGAATTGCTGCCTGAGGATGCAAAGCTGGAGTATGTCTGCTCTGGCTCCCTACCCATATGATGTTTGAAGATTTTTGTTCCTTTCACTTCTGGGCTGTGCTTACCCTTTTGAACTGAGAACTCCCAGGGCATCAAGGAAGGTCTCAGGCCAGAAGCAGAAAGACACACCTGGCGTATCTCAAGGTGGAAGTTATTTGAGGAGGACAAAGTGAGTCTGAACTCACGCTGAAACTGTCCACTGCAGTTGAGGCTGAAATCAGAGATTAGGAGTGTGTGGTGACCTCAAGGATGGTCTTATATACTCATTCAGAAAATGTGTATTTTGAACAGCTACACATTTCAAGCATATTGGAAACCAGTGGGGAACATGATAAATACTATCCCTTCTCTTTTGGAGCACTCAATCTAGGGAGAGAGAAATGAAAAACAGACAATTGTATGATCATAGAATAAAAATGAAATGTGACTAAATATATACAAAAACTTCCAATGGAAGAAAAATTAGTTTGGCTTGGGGAACTGGTAATCAAGGAGGCCTTCATGAAGAAAGTGGCCTTGACATCAACCTAGAAGGATGAGAAGAGTTTCAATAACAGAGATGAGTAAGAGGCAATTCAGACAGAGAAAAGAGCATAAAACAAAAAAGAAAGACGTGAAGACAGAAAAGAAAGGTGTCTGGAGGAACACAGTGTGAGAGGCACTGGGGTTTGTGGTCAAGTGGGTGAGTGCCGTGAAGGTCAGGTGAAGATATTTGGACTCCACTCTCTGGGCAGCAGAAAGTGATGGAAGGGGCTAAGTTGTGATTAGAATACACGTCCTCATTCTCAGTTAAGAATGGCTAGAGGCAGGTGAGGTATCATGGGTGGTTGCAGTATAGGGTGAGCCCCCCCCACCCCGCCCCAGTCTTCGCTTACATAGGGTCTTGGCAACAGAACAGAGGCTCTAATTTGGACAAGTGGGATCAAGGTAAAGATATAAAGCAGGTTAGCTCCCTCCAGACATTCTCTGCCTTTGATGTCCACATGGGGAATGGCATTTGCATCCCATTCCACCAACCAGGGCAGTTTGATCCTTTTTATTAATGTGTGGCCTAGTAAGTATCCTCAGCCTTCATCCATCAAACACTGCATCATGCCTTCAAGAGCGGCCCACACCCAGTGCCTCGGAAGCCCATAGATCATGCCTCCAGGCAGGGAAGCAGATTCCCTTTTATATCCCTTGCAAAAGCACAAATGTTTGGAATGTCAGTAAATGTACCCAGCCTTCTCTGGGGTTCAGGCACAGCTTCTCCCTGGATGACCTCTTTGGATTCCTCATTCCCAGTGCATTCCAGGCAGACATGTTCTCCTTTTGTTCCTTTAGAGCTGCCTCTGCCTCACTCTTCCAACCCATGTGTCATGGGCAACATATTTGTGTGGCCACATCTGCCTTGTCTCAGCTGCCAAGGCCATTTGCAAGGCAGATACTAATCGACGTCTGAAAAATTTTATATCTGGATACCCAGATTCATGGCTTATCTTTAGACTTCACCCGCATCTCCTCTTTATCATCTGAAGAAGGAAAGCAACATTAGGAAGGGCTGGGTTGCAGGAGACCTGATGTGACACTGAGTCCCTGTGTGATCTTGGCGCTCTCCTCTGTGGGCCTCGTTTTCCCCACCTCTGAAATGAGGTGGCTGAAATGGATCACCTCTGAGGCCTTTCTATTCTTAAGGTTTATGATTTCGAGCCTCTAGAGTATTACAGAAATATACTATCCTCCGTTCTTTTATTCATTTTTGGCAGAGTGCCTTTGTTTTTCGAAATTTCCACGGAAATGTAGCATTCATACACACAATTACACTAATCATAAATGTATATATATCTTGACGAATTTTCACAAAGTGAACACAGCCCTGAAACCAATACCCAAATCAAGAAACAGGACGTTGCCAGCCTCCCAGATGTCCACTCTGAGCTCCCATTCAGGCACAGACCGCCCCCTCAAGGGTAAATCACTATCCTGACTTCTATTAATATAGATTAATTTTGCCTGCTTTTTAAGCTATATGTAAAAGAAAAAAAATGTACAAATTCATTCTGTTGCATTCTGGGTTCTTTTGCTCACCATATTGTGAGATTCATCCATATTGTTGGAGTTGTAAATCATCATCATCATCATTGTTATTATTATTATCATTTCTCTTGTTCTTAAGGGAAGCTTCCATTTAAAAAGATGGCAGCAGTTTTTATATCTAGAGACAGCAAGTTAGCTTGGAGCTGAGGTTTTTTGTCTGAGAAGGTTCTTGTGAATGGCCTCTCTTAGATATAAATATAAAGCTGAGGATGGTAGGTAACCTTTAATTGCACTAGGGGAAGGATTTGATGAGGGCATTTGGTAGCGTGAAGAAGGCTACCCTCTCAATGACATTTGATATGCAGAGCTCAAGAGGAGAAGCTATGAAAATTTGATTTTAAATCGAGCTGCTGGGACTTCTCTCACTGCGCACCACAACGAAGAGTAGCCTCCGCTCACCGCAGCTAGAGAAAGCCCGCGTGCAGCAACGAAGACCCAACACAGACAAAAATAAAAATAAATAAATTTATTATTATTTTTTAAAAAATGAGTTGCCACTGGAAACAAATGGGTGGAAGATCCAGTCGCTTTCCCTGGTAAAGTCTAGAAACTCTGAGGTGGGTTAAGATCATCCGCACATGGAGGGTGTCTCAACACTTGGGAGGAAGAAGTCTGATTGGTGTATCGGGCTCAAAGCCAAGGCACAGGGACCTTGGCACAGTGGGCATGACCTGGGGATGAGGAATGAAACGTAATCTAAGGAGCTGTATGGTTGGGAGCCTGAGCCTGGGTCTCTTGTGGCCGAGGGAGTGGGGTTGTCTTCCCTTGGAGAGGGGTTGTGGTCTGTGTAAGGCAACTTTCTAATGCCTCTCCCTTCACCACGACCCGGCATACAGAACTCCTGTTTTCCGAAGTGATGTCACGTGTCAGTGGCAGGGATTACAGGCAAAGAAGGAAAGAGGCACCACTGGAGACCTTGCCACAAGGCACTGAGAAAACCTCTAGAATTCTTTCACAATTCAAAGGCAGAGGGGTTAACCTCGAGAGAGACACTGGATTCCTCAGCAATGTGTGCATGCGAAACTAAGGGACACCGTTCCAAACATTGAAATAGATGTTTGTGGTCCAGGTTGATGCAGCTGTCTGCAGAGGATATGTTCATTCATTCATTCACTCATTCATTCAATGATTATTTATGGAGTTTCTGTTAACTGTCTCTTCAATATGCTTGGTGCTTTCAGAAGTTATACATCTTCAACTACAATCTTCAGCATTTTTTTCATTCTTCCCATCTTTCTTTTTTTTTTAATTCTCTTTTTTATTGGGGTATTATTTACATGTAGTAAAATGTATGCCTTTTGGTATAGACTTCTACAAGGTTCAACAGAAATGCCCACTGTTGTGTAACCAATGCCATAATCAAGACACAGAACTATTCTGTCACCTCCCAGAATTCCTCTGTGCTGTGCTTCTGTAGTCATCTTTTCTCCCCATCCTGACACTCAGTGATCTGTTTTCTGTTCCTGTAATTTTGTCTTTTCCAGAAGGTCATATAAATAGAATCATACAGTATATAGCCTTGAGTATTTCTTCTTTCACTAACCATAATGCATCTGAGATTTATCCACATTGTATGTATTAGTAGTTGATTTATTTGCTGAGCAAGGTTCTGTTGTTCATCCGTTCATCAGCTGAAAGACATTTAGGTTATTTCCCAATGTGGTGATTATGAATTATTCTTTGTAGGTTCTGCTGGATTTGCTTTGATAGTATTCTGCTGAAGCTGTTTGTATTTATTTTCATGAGGAATATTGGACTGTATTTTTTTCTTTTTTTCATTCTTCCCATCTTTCTTACTGTAACAGGTATGTTGACCTATGGTTAAAAGTCTCCACGTGTCTGTACCTCTTTCAGTATGGTTGATAATGAAGCATTTTGTGGGGAGAGTTATCTTCCGGGACATACTAAGCACTGAACAGATCTTTGCTATTTTGGGGGATAATTTTGATCACCGTAGAATTATATGACCTTCCCCACATCCGCCTCCCTAAGTCAATTCTCTAGACCTCAGTTTTCCCAATGAAAGAAAAAGAAAAAAATGTTGTACCAGTTCATGTATAAGTTTCCTTATGAGTCTGTGTTTCCTAGGTGCCAGAGTGATGCCAGAGAACCCAGCCGTTTTTCAAAAACATTGAGTTATGTACTTAAAATCTGTGCATTTTATTGTGTATGAATGCTATTCCTCAATTTTAAAAAAATCGGTGTGAGATGTCAGAGAAGAATATCATTTATTGAGCCCTTTGGCATAATACTGTTCTGTAGTAAAAATGAAGCAGGAAGTGTATCATTACATTTTACCGATGAGGTCACTCATGTTCTGAGATGCTAATATAGCCAAGGTCCAGTGGTGTCCAGTTTTTACCCATCATTGTTCTAAAGCCTACTGCAGTTATAACTGGCTCTACCTTCTCCGTGAAGCCTTTCCTGATTCCCACTCCAAGACCAGAAATTCATCTTACAATTCTGGGTTTGGAGATATCTTTCCTCTAGAAATTCTGGCATAGACACCATCTCATCTGTTGCTACCACTCTCACTGTCTCTACTCAATGAATAAACAGAGACTTTCAGTTCCCAAGGCTGTCGATCGACTCTATCTTATAAGTCCTAAATTTGCTGCTAAAGTGTTTTACAAGATACAACCAAACAAAAGCAAGTCTTTGAACAGAAGGTCACAGTTTTGGAAGGGCCTGTTTGGGTTTTAACAACTAACGCTGGGCATTAAATTCATCTTAAGCAGAGCCGAAATTTCCCTCTGGGCAAGAGGGATGGCTTTTCAATGACCAGTGTCATTTGGGATCCTGGAAAGCAGAAGGTGGATAGTTTTGGCATGGTTTATGCCCAGTGCCTCATTCTTTAATTGACTCAGGTTTCTGGGTGGAGTTTCAGTTTTGTAGTAAGACTCTGGACCTACGACAACAGTCTGGCCAATTTCCCCTCGGTCACTCTAAATGGCAAGAAAAAATACTGGTAACATTTTCACAGGGCAGAGATGAAACCGGGACCTTGAAATTCTTGTCTACATGGAAGTACAATCACTTTAAGACTGAAAGAATAAGAGGGAGATGCTAGAATATTCTCTAGAAAGGCCTGGGCGTAGACATAAACAACTCTTGCTTTTGGGTAATCCTTCTACTTTATAAAGCTCCTTTCATACATTGTCTCATCAATTTCTTACAGTAGTCCTACAACATAGAGTATCCTTGGACTCCTTTTCCCGATATGAAAATGGAGACTCAGAGAGGGAAAGTGATTTAACCAAGGACACATAGCTAGGAAGAGGTACAGTTGGGTCTCAGCTATTAAGGACTCTTGCTCTTGTTGCCAACCAGCTACACTGCAAGGGCTTGGGCTTATCACAGTCAATCCTTTCAGCAACTCTAGAAACCTATATCATTATCCTACTATATATGAGAGAAAACTGAAACCTGGGCATGGTAATGTGGATGGCCTAAAATTAATTACATGGCTTGGGACTCAGCAGAAGTTATCCCAGTTTTTCTACCCTTGAATCCATACCCAAGACATAATAACCCTCCACATGGAAAGAATGATTCCTTCCAAAGCTGGCCTCAGATCTAGATGTTCTGTAACTGGATGTTCTGTATTGCTTTTTAACATGACCAGTTGGTTTTTGGAAATCAGGTTTCACCAGCTGTGAATTAGTGGCCTCTAGGACACAAGCAGTTGCTTTTGATAGCAGAATCTTTAGCCTGAGAACGTAGCTTCTTTCTAAACTCAAAGTCTCTGTCAAGATTTTATCTTAAAGGTCTTGTTCTTAAAATCAGTCATTCATTAGCCAAAGCCCAAAGACCTTCCCAGAATGCTTACTACCATTTGCTGCATATGTCTCTATGCAGACACTCTGCTTAGGACATCAGATATACTTTCTCAAATCCTTAGAGCAATTCTGTAAGCTATAAATTGTTAGTCCTTTTTATAAGAAGGGAAAACTGGTGCTCAGTCAGGGGAAATCACTTTTCCAGTGCAGAACTGGGATTTGATCAAGGTCTATCAGAGTCCCTGCCCTTTCTGGTATGCCAGAGTATCTTTTAACTACTGATCATAGACCATCAATGTTGGGGGACTTTAGATATTATCCAAGTCAACGTCTGCCAACTTTCATTCTAAGGATGTGCAAATTAAGACCTGGAGGAGGAAAGGGTTATTCCTTAAGAGGAATTTTCCCACACTCTGCATTAACCTAATCAAGTAGGTTTTGGAGACTGGCACCTGCCTATAGGATTCTCGGGGCTTAGGCTCATCATTGATACCAGGCCAGGCATCCAGGGGGGAATCAGAATGCACCTGGAGACTACCCAGAAATCTATGGCAAGGGGAGAAGAGCCTTCTTCACCTTTATGCCTCTCCTAAAGCCAGGACCTTGCCTTCAGCATTGTTTTGGGGACTGGAACATTGAAGTTTGGAGGGCCACACCATTCAGATTCCCCTGGAAAATTCCTGTAATGACGTACCCACCCATTCTCTCTCTGCTCCTCTCCTTCTTCCTGAATGAGACATAATCCTAGCAACTGGGTTATGTCACATTTCACTTTGTTTGGAGAGGATAAGATTTTCCCTCCTCTTAATTGAGTGACTGAGCCTTTGTGAGCTCACAGATCTAATCTCGAGACGCGGGTGGGTTAAATTTGGTTTTTGAGACATAATAGGAAATAGTGTTTTGGAGAGTTTGGGTTAGAGGGAGTGATTGAATCTTTTTCTCAGAGGCCTGGTTTGAGGGCAGGCTAGGTTTTTTCCCATGCAGATGGGCTCCTCTAGCTCTGGGACAGTCCACTCAGTGACTCTCTCTGAGATGAATGCATATACAGCAAAGGCTGGGGAGACTGTACCTGCCTCCAGTCATATACTGTTTTTCCCCGGAGGCCATAACTTCCTGACCATTTCAGACTCAAGGCTTGTGAATGGTTGTGGTACCCAGGAGTTCTGGACATCAGATTCTCTTTGGTTCTGACTTTAATTGAGCTACCGACTTTCTCTGCAGCCTTTGGAAAGTTGCTTCTCCTTTCAGGCTCTGTTTCCCCATCCTGAAAAAAAAAAAAAAAAAAGAGGGAGTGGTAGCAAAAATCTATGTCTGCTACAGTCTCTTTTTGAATTAAGGCTTTAGGGATCATTAAGGATGATTCAGTGTAACCAGCACATGTTCTGAATGTCAACAGTGTGCCAAGCACTGGGCTAAGCGCTGGATTCCATTGGTGAACAAGACTAGGCAAGACCTCTGCCTTCTTGAAATTTAGAGTTGAGTAGGGTAGATAGACAGTAAGCAATTGACTTGAAGCATAGTGACTCCTGTGGAGGGAGGGCATGCCGTTGTGTGGTAGTGTACACAAGAACTGTTGAAAAACTATCTTGAAGCAAAATTTAAAAAATTTTATGCCACCAAGAAAACAAAAAGTCTCTCTTTAGAAATAGGTATTTCTGCATGATTAGTAGGACAAGTCACATTGTTAAAAGGTCAGCTGATCTTCAAGTGAATCCAACAAGAACTGCATCACTGTAGGCTTCCTGGGCTGGAAGCATCTGATGGGATGGGAGACCCTGCATCTAGAGAGGCTGGACCATGGAAAGCTTAAGGGAATGCCTCCTTCTGTATTGATATGATCATTTGACTAGTATTTGTAAGCTCCAGGAGAGCAGGGCCCAAGCCTTGGTCAGTCAACATTGCATTCCAATACTCTAGAACAGAGTCTGGCACACGGTTAATACTTAACAAATGTTGAATGAATGTGGTTGAGAGGAGATGAGACAGGAGCCAGATCACAGAAGGATTGGAAAACAGGCTAAGCTGTTTGGCCTTCATCCTGCAGGCAAAGGGAAGCCTTGGATGCCTTTCGAGGAGGATCATAAACATGATCAGAGTGGCACTTCGGAAAGAAATAGAACTTTTCTAAACTTCCTGCTCATGCTTCTTAGTTTCTTTAGCCCATCTATGAGCTTCCTGATGGACCTTTACTCCTGCTTCCTTGTGTTTTGCTCAGTTCCGTGTACAGAGGAAATACTCAGGGGATGTTTGTAGCATGAATGAATGGATGCATGAACAAACAAAGGCACAACAACAACGGAAATGACTGGATAGGTGGAGAGTAAGGTGTCCAACACGGGCTTGGAATCAGTCAGCGTGAAGTTTGAAATCTCAGTTAACCTTTTTTTTTTTCCTCCCTCTTAGTTTTTTTTTTTTTTTTTTTTTTTTTTTTTTTTTTTTTTTTTCCAGTTGTGGACATTAGTGTGTGGCACATAACAGGTGCTCAGTAAATTTCAGCCATTGTTATTTGTATTCTTCCTTTCATGGGGAAGATGCATAATTTTCTAGGAAAGCTATAAAAGGCAATCCCTAGACTCTCTCATTCTCTGCATAGTTCATAAAAATTTCCTGCAAACCTTTGAGCTGCCAGAGCCCGTGTCAGTCATCTAGTACAACCCCTTTATTGTATAGACAACCAGGTAGAGCCCTGGAGAGTAGAAAGGACTGATCCCAGCAAGTCAGAGGCAGAGCCAGGACTGGAGCCCTGCTCCTCTGGTTCATTACTCTTCATTCATTTTATGGACAGAGCATTTATCCATGAAACTGGCCATATGATCGCCGGTATTCTAGAGGTAGAATGGAGCCTTAGGCCCTTAAACATTCTCAAGGTCAAATGAAATTGTTCTTCTAGCTTATGTAGCACATCACTTTGGCCATTCCTTTTACCTAAAAAGTGTTGTGATAGTTTCTGGTTTCTTTTATCCCCCCCACCCCGCCGCCCCCGCCTTGAAGGATATGAGTCTTCAGAAGGAATGGGATTGGCAATGAGATTCATGCCAGAGGCTGCTTAGCTGGGTCCTGTATTGTCTCAATAACTTAAACTACTCCAAGGGCTTCTGGGCCCAGGCTCTGGATGGATCCAGAAATTGTAATAGACTCTAAGTGAGCTGAGTGAGTGAGTAAGAAGAGGAGAGTGGGTGAAGGAAGGAAGTGAGTCGTCGCACTGTGTCAGAGCCAAGACATGCTCAGAGATCATCTCGCTCAACTTTCCCAATTTGCCCAGAGATGGGGCAAGATTGGCTGAGATCATGCAATGTCAGTGCAAAGATAAAGTCAACAGGGTCTGGTGTTGGATCAGATATAGAAGGTGCAGGAGAATGAGGGTCCAGGATAGATGACACGTGTGTAAGTGGGGATGCTCTTCTTTGGGAAGCAGACGTGATTAAGTAGAAGATCCTGAGTTCTTTTTTGGGTATGTTGTATCTGAGGTACTTGGAAACACTCAAGAAAAGGCATAGCGCCACAGTTGGATATGAGGACCAACCACGAGGGAAGATGGTACCATCCAGTGGAACTTCGAGGGTTAATCAGATGAAAGGTGAAACAGTGCATGTGGATACACTGTCTTGATAAAGCCATTTGACCCAGAGGAGAAGTGGGCTTGGGACTGAGCCTTGAGCAACCCCAAATTCTAGGTAGACAAGGCTGACCCTGCAAAAGAGACTAAGCAGGATCAGGCAGATGGGACACTAAGAAGATTGGGGGGATTGAGCAACCCGAAAAAGAGAGCCTCGGGGAGTAAGGGAGTGGTCAGGAGATGGCAGACTCGAGTTGCCCAGAGTCATTCTGGTGGTAAATGGCAGAGGCAAAACTTGAACCCACATCTGTGATTCCAAAAGCCATGTCCCTTCCAAAACACTATATTGCAACCCAGCCATGAGACAAACTGGATGGTAAAATGTCCGTGATTGCAAGCAAAACTGTCCACTCCCTCCCTGACTGGCTCCTAGACCCCAAATGCCCTCAGAAAAGACTGAGGCTTAACGGAAGGAAGGTCAACTAGAACTTGAAACTCAGTCAGAACACTAAGGCTCCTTTCTGCCAAACTTTCTCCCCACCCCCATCCCTGGGGAAAGGAGTCCAACAAAACTTCAATTCACTTATAATTGCTCCACTCCCAGAATTAGAAGGATTTCTTTTTTTTTTTTTTTTTTTTTTTTTGTCTCCTTTTA
>NW_020175018.1:3111818-3120127 GCF_003031525.2 Neophocaena asiaeorientalis asiaeorientalis | reverse complement strand
AGAAGGATTTTTTTTTTTTTTTTTTTTTTGTTATTGGTCTCCTTCTAACACCCTCAACTGATGCGTTTACAAAACTGTTATTTTAGGGCTGTTTGGACTTGTTTTCTACATAGCTCTTGTTTTCTATTATTTTTCTCTTTTTCCAGGGTTCAGACTAATTAAAGGAAGTGTAAATCACACCTCGTTTGCACAAAATACCTTTCATGAGGTCTGGAAGCAATTTAGCTTCTGTTTGCCAAAGATCTTTAGGAAAGAAAAAAAAATCCCCTTGGTTTAAAAAAGATTAATTTCTCGGTGCCAAAAAAACCCATTAAGTGCACCTCCCATTTCTGGGATCTTTTATGGTTTTCATGTGAAAATAAATGGCAGCCAGGGTAAAAAGAAAAGGAAGACCAGGCTGGCTCTGAAATTGCGTTTGGCTCTCCCATGCCACCGATCCGGCTGTCCTGCAGCAAAGAGAGGACTTAGAACATAGCCGGGTCTCAGGGCATCCAGAGTGAATGGAAGATCTGTCTACTGCCTGTCTTCTGCTCCGCTTCCCCAGTCTCAAATTCTGATTGATATTCTTCCCAGGGCCAAGGGATGAACTTTATCCGTGAGGCTCTAGAGAACAGGGCAGAGCTGTCACCTCGGGATGCCTCTTGCCCCCCCTCTATTTAAGACCTGTTCCCTATTTCAGTGTTGTTCCCTCTTCTCCACCCTCCCATCTCTGCCTCTTCTGTCCCGTGTATGTTCACCTTTGCTCTGAGAACTGACCCCCTGCACCTCCCCTCAGGTGTTAACATCCTAGAATGTGGAACCATGAAGGGCCTCTTGATACCTTCTAATGTCCTCGTTTTTTACGATTGGTGACAGTTAGGGCCAGTCAGTGAGATAGTTTGTCTGTGGATCCACACCCATGGCCCAGCAGAGCCAGGGTTAGACCTGAGGGCAGACTCTCTGTCCAATGCCCTTTCCTGTCTTCATAAAGATGACTCTAATAGTAACCATTTCAGACAGCAAGAGGTGGGGAGAAAAGGTGGTAGGCTTGGAGGGATGGTGTGTGCTCAGCTCCTTACATTATACCCCGATGATGCTGGCATCTGCTCCCTTCTCACAGAGTCAGCCACGGGAAAAGAAAGAGATGAGCTGGGCTCACTATGGAAGTGGACGTGGTAAATTGCAGTAGGAAGAGAAAACCTTTATGACAGACAGATCTTTTATTCAAATCTTAGCCCTTCTATTCTCACCTGAGTGACAATGGACTGCGCCTTTCTAGGCAACAGTAACTCCATCTATAAAATAGGAGTAATAGTACCACTGCCCTGCAGTTGTCAGGACAATTAAATGAGCTAGGGCTATAACAGACCCATAGTAGGGGGTTAATAATCAGAGGCTGCGGTTTGTCCAGGTGCCTTCCTTCTTGAGAGGGAATCAAAACCTCTGTATGTGGCTACTTTTTGGCCTCCCCGTCCTCCAAGTGTGGAATCTACTTCCTAAGAAAATAAGTAAATAATAATACAAAAATATTTGGAACTTGTTAAAGCATGAAATTTCCAGACTGCTTTTCTGATGATCTGAACCTTCTATAATCTTCTTCCAAAGGGAAGAAAATGCCATGGACAAAAATAACTTTGTCCGAGAACGTACTACATACTATATTTCCTCAGTCAGAATTAAATGAGACAACCATTGTAACTAACCTTGCTCAGCATGGGGCATATGCTGAGTGCTTTTCAGAGGGTGTGTCCTCCCTCTTTTTATCCTCGTCACTTGCCTCCTGGACATTGCTTCCAACTCAGACTCTGTCCTCACAGGCTCGGCACACAGCCCTCTCCTGTGTCTTCCTCTTTCACGGCCCTGTGCGTTAGTTCCTGGAGGTTCTGCACGTGGGTTCTGATTTCAATCCCAGTTCTGTCGCTTAATGTGTGTCCCTTTGCATAACTTAGTCTGAGCCTCAATGCCTCATCTGTATAACGGGGACAGTGACAGCATCTCTCTCACAAGGCTGTTGTTAACGTTAAGTTAGAAAATGCACGTAAAGCACTTAGCAGAGCTCCCGGCACATAAAAAGAACATGGTAGGTGTTTGCTATCGTTGTTGTTGCTTCTGTATACCTAGTGCCTGGCCAGAGAAGATATGATCATTGTTGAAAGGATGAAAGCTCTCTATAAGCAAAGGGGAGTGTGGGATGAGTTTTCTGATGGTTTTCAGAGGAGAGTTGGTAACAGATCCAGGGTGGGGCTTGCTTTGTGCAATTATGGGGTCAGGCCAGGGCAGTCCTGTTGCCTGACTGAGCCCTACTCTCTTGCTCTTTCGTTTGAGAGCTGGGGACGGGATGATAAGGGGAGAGTGTCCAAATGTTCATCATGGGGCAGGCACAGGCACAGTCTCAAGAGAACCAACAGCACGTGAGTCAGCAGGACCGTCCTTGCCAAGGTGCCCTAATCCTGTCCTGAAGCGTTTCCTGCGTTCCCACCCCAGCCCAGAATCCTGTCACGCTCCCTCTGCAGCCGTATCTACCAACAGGGCCACCCCTTCTGCAGCAGCCCCGTGCGGGGGCTACGTAAAGCATCTTGCCTTTTCTGGGTCTGATTGGAAGCTCCTTTTGAAAAACTAAAATACCATGGGCCCTGGGTGGTAGACCATCCCAAGTTTGAATTCCAGCTTTCCTACTTAGCAGGTTTGTAATTAAGTCCAATGACTCAATATCCCTGAGCCCCAGTTTCCTTGTCTGTACAACAGGGGTGTTAATCCCCATTCACAAGCTTGTCATGAGGGTTACCTAGAACAATGTAAGTAGTACAGCAAGTCAGCTCCTAACATATACTAAGTCTTCTTAGGGGATTAGTCCCCCTTCCTCTTTTCATTGTCTGCACTCGCATCCTGGAAGCAGCTTCGTGCCAGCCTCCTGGACACAGGTGGAGCTAGCTTCCTGTAACTGGGAGTGTTCAAGTCGGGGCCAGATGGCACTCAAATGTGGAGAGAGGGGTCAGGCTCAGAGGGATCGGGCTTTTGGGTTCTTCCAAACTTAGGATTCTGCTACTCTATAACATACTACCCAGGCTGAGATGATCAGTGTGCAGACAAGGGGGCTGTTGGTACTGTTCCTCTGCCCCGCCCTGAGCTTCTCTCCTAGCACAGCGCCAGAGCTGCCCTTTAAACGCTTTCCCTCCGAATTTCACGGTGGGCCTTAGCCACTCGCATTCTCCTGCCTGCCTGGCTTCGGCACACGTGCCAGTGTAGAGAGGGAGGCGTTCAGTGAATGTTTGGAGGGGGAAATGATTAAGAAATTAGTTTACAGGACCCTCTGCAGAAGCCAGTCCCCCTGAGCTTTCGATGGCAGACTCTCTCTCTCACCGATGCCTTCCTATGTGAACAATGTTAGGAAATCCCATTAGAGGTATTTTCTCAGACTGTACCCCAAGACCAACCTTACGTTAATGTATAAATACTTATTGATCGCCTGCTATGTGTCAAGCTCGGCACTTGGTGGGGTTATGCCATCTGTTTTCTTGCTTTTTCTCTGGAATCTATAAATTAAGTTTCAATGAAACCTACAGAATTTAGGATGCTCTGCCCTTGCCATCTTCCCAGCCTCGTCTCTCCTCACTCCTCTGTAGGGACCCTTGATTCAGCCACACCAAAGCGACTACACTTCCTGAAAGATTATGCCATATTACCCCTTTCATCTTTTCAGACTTTATCCCCCTTCTGAATTTCTCAATCTCTCTCTCTCTCTGGAATGGTTGGGTCTTTTAAACAGTGAGTTTGTATTTTTTATAATCTTTAAGAAGTTAGTTTCATTTTGGAAAACAAAGAAAAATTAAGCCAAGGAAAGTGATACTGCTCATAAGAAACACAGTATCTGGTTGTGGCAATTTAGAGGGGAGAACTGGAGGTCTTCACCAAGCAGGACGAATTCAGAGTAGAGTCGTGAAGGTCACAGTAGGACTTGGATGAAAGGAAGGAAGGAGGAGGGCATTCTACGTGCAAGTGCAAAGGCCTGAAGGTCAGAACTTGTAAATCACGCACAGGGACACAGAGACAAATGCGGTTTAGCTAGAGTGGATGCTGAAGTGAATAAGGTTGAGTCTAAGACTGGGGTCAGGTGTACAGCGCCTTGAATGCCAGGCTGGAGCACTTAATTTTGATTCTGTGCCAAGTGGAGAGAACTGTAACATCACTGGGCCTGTGCTAGAGACTGAAGAATGGAGACGCTGCTCTGATATATTACATGTGATGAATGCTGGGACTTCTGCAGATTGGCTTGGCTATGTAGTAGATAGAAACAGGGAAGCATTTCCCTTTTCCAAGAGGGAACTAGGTTTGTTGTCTTCCTCTGCTTTTCCAACAGACTAAATCCAAGTACAAGTTCACAGGCACCTTCTACTTCAGCTTATCTCAAATGCAGGGAGCTTGCTTTTTGCAAAGCTGCAGTAAGCTCACCCTCAGGGTTTAGAACACAGTTGGGGTTGGGGTGGAGTGGGAGACAGAAAGGGAACAGTTATGAGCAGGCCTGGGGCCTGGAACTGGCCTTAGAGTCTATTGCTCATTGCACTTGTGTACAAAGGGTCTCCTAGCCCAGAAAGGTTTCACTCCCCTCCCCCGCCTTGATCTGCCTCAGGGGTTGGCAGACTAGGGCCCATGGACTACCTGCCTATTTTGCAAATAAAGTTTTATTGCAACACAACCATACATCCTTTCATTTACGTATTATCTATGGCTGTTTTCACACAACGATGGCAATGTCAAGTATTTGCAACAAAGGCTGGAAGGCTCACATGAAGAAAATATTTGCTATCTGGCCCTTTGCATTAAAAAGTTGCTGACACCTGATCTCACTAAGGCGTCTCCACCTTTCAAAGCACAGCTTAAATTCACCTCCTCCAGGAAGCTCTCCCTGACCTTCCCAGTTCTCCCTGAGGGTGCTCACCTCCCATATATGATGCCACTTATTTTCCATGAACTTTTACTACCATATTTCCCCTCTTTTTATGTATACTTTGAAAAAGTCTCTCTAAGTACAGTGTACAGCTCTTGTGGGCAGGGACCACATTTTAACCTTTCTGTCAAGTTATGTTCAGTAGTAGTTAGCAAAGTAGAAGTATATGTGTTTTGGAGAGTCAAGTCTTGCTCTGTCCCTGGCCAATGTCATGACTTGGAACAAGGCACCTCACCTTCCCTGATCCTCTCTTCCCATCTGTAATCTAGTATGATAACACAAGCACCTACCTATCCAGGTTATTGTCAGACCCAAAGAAACAAAACACACAAAAGCAAAAACAAAGCACATCGTTGCTGTAGTAAGTGGGAATTTAATGGTAGTTGACTTATGCTACTTGGAATTTTGCTTTACCAATGTGTAAATTTAAAATTTTCTCCCATGGATGTCTGGGAGGGAAAAAAAAATTCCAGATACTTCAAGAAACACTGCATGTAGTCATCCCCTTTCTCAGAAATTTGTAAAACATATTAAAAGCTGTGAGATAGCCTATGGGAAAGAAATCTGTTTAACTTTATTTAACCCTGTATTTTTCAAATTTATTTGGCCACACCTTGAAATAACTATTAATGTCTCATGAGAGGTAATGTTCTGAAAGACACACTTTAGACTGATTGGGCCAGGTGTTCCTTGGGTCCCCCAGCAACCTTGTCTGAGTTTTTACAGAAACAGCTACTCCTTATCAGCCCCCTCTTTAATCACCAGCAGAAGGAATGCAACGAAAACCCACATTTTTGTACAAAATAGTGCCATTTAGGTCTGTTTGTTCTATAAGTAGAGAAGTAGTCAATGTGCATGCTCCCAGGCCCCAGGGATATTTGCCAAGAAGTCTGTTTGAGAGTTCTGCATTTTGGGTGTGTGTGTGTGTTTGCACTCATGCCCACATATGAGCACATGACTCCTTCCTCCTTCCGATGAGGCTCTTAGAATCACACATACCTGGGGCGTTACAAGTCCTGGTACATCCACGACTATTCCCTTTTCTTCCACTAAGTAAAACCCTCTGACAAGGGTGCCTTTGACCTCCTTGCATTCAATCCACTGCAAAAGTTTCAGTGTTCATTTTGCACAGTTGAGCCCTCCCTCTCTCTGGAACTGGAACCCTTAGGCCTCAACCTTGGGTCTCTGTGGAAGGGGGAAATTGAGGCCTTGAGGAATTATTCGGAGGGTTGTGGGGGCGGGGGGATGCATGAAGTCATTGGGTAGGTGTGGGCTTGGGATTCTGAGCTGCATGAATGTAAATTGGGAGTGGCTGTCACTTTGACCAGCCAGGGCCAGCACACACTTCGCAGTCTCTTTCTGCGGGGCTGTGACCCGAGTAGGCGGTCAGGGAAGTCTTCCTTACCCTGCCCTCAGGACGCCTCTGCTGTGTACCCACTGCCCCAGTGCACTTGATAACACCCTTTTTCTTCTCAAAAGCATCTTGGTTTGAGCGAGAAATTATACGGTCATTTCCCCTTCTAATGAAGGCCCTTTATTAATGAGGCTGGAAGTCTCAGGGATGATCCAGACAGGGAAGAGGAAACCCCAGTCGCGAGTGTGGGCCACACGGCTGGCAGAGGGCGCTCCCACACTACACAACACGGAAGGCCTGGCTCCCGGCAGGCCCAGGGAGAAGGGGGCCAGCTGACCTTTCTCCAGGCAGTTCTCGGGTTGCCAGAGCAGCGGAGGTGTCAGCTGAGACCGGTCACAGCCTAGGGAGGAGAGGGGCGGGAGGGAGACTGGGGCACCCGAAGGGGAGGAAGAGCCGGCAGGGGAAACACAGACATGCATTTCACAGAGATGGGGACACGGGAGACACGCAGCGTACGCACAGCACACCTACAAATAACACATGCAGTATATACCACACAGGCACAGCATACAACCCAGGAATTTTTAAAAAATCATACAGGATGCAGAACCACATGAACGCAACCCGTTGCACAGAGATACACGCCACACGGCCCTCTCACCCAGCTAAGCAACAACAAAGACAACACACAGACACACGCACATATGTAAACACATCACCCCCAGGCAGATTCAGCCACGTGCAGTATGCAAAAGGCAGATAACAAAGACTCACATGGTAAGCACGCAGGCACACACAGTGGACCCACAACACTGACAGAGACACACAGCCTGGGGATAGCCCACCACACACAACACACACCCCCAGAGACGTATCATAGACAAGCAACAGAAGCACACACGATGTATAAACATAGCCAGCTCCCCACAGGCATACTGTAAAGACATATGTTTTGTACCATATGCCACGTTGATCCACCCAACACAAACCGGCGCGCCTATCACACGAGATGTCATCCACTTGCGTAGCACACACCACGCGATGCTCACACCCACTGTATGGGCACAGGTCCACGTGCTTCAGAAGCACTCGGAGCTCAGTAAATGTTTCTATAAAAGAGAGGGAAGCCAGATATAGGGTGAGAGAAGAGAAAGAAGGTTGAGAAAGATGGAGAAAAGCATAGGGAGATGAGAGGGAGTGAACAGCAGACCCAGGCAGGAGGGCTGGGGACCAGATCTGGTACTCTGCTCGCCTCTCCTCCCCAGTCACTGGAGCCGAGAGCAAGCTGTTTTCTGGTGGTGCCCTTGGGGAGGCCACACAGACTCAGTGGCTACAGCTGGGGTGGATGGTGCCCCCATGAACGTGAGCCACCAGCCCGGGGCCAGAGCTTGGGCCTCATTCTCAGCAGAGTCAGAGGCACCAAACCATAGCCCCATCTCCCTGGGTCCCTGCAGCTCCAGCGAGGCCCCCCTGACCCACTCATCTCATTTAATGCTGATCTGCTTACACTCCACGGTCTGGCTGGCCCCAGGCAGCAGTATCACATAGAAACTAGTAGCCAAACTCGCAGAATATATTTCAGTCTCCCTTTTAAAAGTATCCTTTTTCAAAGTAAAAAGGGAAAACTTGAGTGATCCCAAGAGGGGTTGTCCCTCCAGAGAAGACAGAACAGTCAGGGTGGTAAAGGACTCCTCAAAGCTTACTTATTGTGAGGCTGAGTAAATACAACTCACTTCTTGGAATCTCAAGATTTTCAGTGAAACAGATTCAGATCAGCAAATCTTCTTGAGCAACCATCCTGGTCTAGGCCAATGCAGGGTCCTGGGATATAGAAATAAAAGACTCAAAATCTGCCTTCCGAAACGTACAGCCTGGGCTTCCCTGGTGGCGCAGTGGTTGAGAGTCCGCCTGCCGATGCAGGGGACGCGGGTTCGTGCCCCGGTCCGGGAAGATCCCACATGCCGCGGAGCGGCTGGGCCCGTGAGCCATGGCCGCTGAGCCTGCGCGTCCGGAGCCTGTGCTCCGCAACGG
>NW_020175018.1:3110157-3111699 GCF_003031525.2 Neophocaena asiaeorientalis asiaeorientalis | reverse complement strand
GCGCCCAAAAAAAAAAAAAAAAAAAAAAAAAAATGTACAGCCTAAGGGTGGAAAGAGACACAATGTAAAACTTATAAAACAAGGGCAAAGGGTTAAGTAAATACACAGAATTTGGTTTCTTTTATATTGATAAGGAAAGAATAGGGCAAAGAGGTGAACATTAATTGAAAGCCTACTACATGTACGGTGCTGGGCACTGTATATCCATTATCTTGGTTAAAGCTCGTAAAACAAACTGGCAGGCAGGGATTAGCAGCTCCATGCTACAGATGAAGAAACCAAGGCTGCAGCTGTGAAGCCACCTGCCCAAAGGCAGCACAGTTAGAAGTCCACCGGGCAGTTTGACTTCAAGCCCCCACCCCTTTTCACTATATGGTACTAATTATTTCCTCTGGCTTTTCAGATCTTGAGCGAAAGCCAGCAGAAAGGGGAGAGAGACAATCACAGCAAAGGGACTCTGAGTTAGATGGCATGAGGGCATACTTTGGACTCTCCCACCAGTAAGAAGGCCTATGTCTTCCAGGTTCTGGGCCTGGCATCAGGTCTCAACTTAGGTGCTGACATGTGGTTCCCAAGTTCCTGGTGATGCCCTCTGTCCTCGTGTGCTTCACCCCTCGGCTCCCTCGTGACGCTGCCTACCGTGTGATGTGGGTGTGGGGATGGATCTCTGGCTTCTTGGATTTCCCAAAGTGTCTGTAGGTCAAGAAAAGAAGAAATGGCAGGAGAACCAGTGAGCCCAAATGTGGATTGAGGCTGAAGAGACCTGAATTCTATTTTCCAGTTCACGTTGTTATGGGTTATCAGATAACAGCGGAGGAGGAAGGAACATTTGGAATCATCTAGTCATTTTATAGGTGGGAAAGCTGAGGTCCGATAACATGCCTTAATTGATATTACTGCTATGCTTTCATTAATAATCATATTAGCAACTATTTATTAAATACTATTATACCAGGAACTATGCTAAGCACTTTGCACTTATTGTCTCATCACACGTCCACAGCACTTCTGTAAGGCAGGTGCTCTATTTGTCACTTTCACACACAAGCAAATCAAGGCTCAGAGACATGCAGTAGTTTGCCATGGGTTGCACAGCTAGCCAGTGACAGTACTGAGGTGTAAACCAGACATGTCTGACTCATAGCAATCACTCCTAACTGCTCTGGTCTGTGGCTTCCCTGACCAACCTGGAGACAAGGGCAGGGGCAGTTACCCCCGATTTAGAAAGAAGAGAACACAGGTCAGAGGAGAAAAGGGTATGTTCAAGGTCACAGAGCCGATTATCAAAACCCAGAGCCCCGGGCTTCCCTGGTGGTGCAGTGGTTGAGAGTCTACCTGCCGATGCGGAGGACACGGGCTTGTGCCCCGGTCTGGGAAGATCCCACATGCCGTGGAGCGGCTGGGCCCATGAGCCATGGCCGCTGAGCCCATGCGTCCGGAGCCTGTGCTCCGCAACGGGAGAGGCCACAACAGTGAGAGGCCCGCGTACTGCAAAAAAAAAAAAAAAAAAAAAAAAAAAACCCAAACCCCCTCCCCTCCTCC
>NW_020175018.1:3085311-3110131 GCF_003031525.2 Neophocaena asiaeorientalis asiaeorientalis | reverse complement strand
AAAAAAAAAAAAAAAAAAAAAAAAAAAAATCCCAGAGCCCCTGTCTCTCATCTGCTCCCTGACCCTATCACTTTTCTTGGTGTCAGAGTCATAAAAGGCCTCACTTTGTCTAGAAAGGATCCCTTTGGAATAACTAGAAAGTGGTGTTCTCCCTCTCCTGGGCCCCTTTAGTACATCACACAGTTGTTAACTGTCTTCCAGGTGGTTCCTTTGGGAAGGAGGACCCTCTACCTCTTGACCCCTTGAATGTTGCCTGGCTCAGTTTGGTCAAGTTCCTGCTCCATCTTAGGTGACTTTAGCTCTCTTCATTAAGACCTGGCCCTATCCACGTACAAGCGCTACGTGATAGTTGGCCCTGGGTTCAGAGAGGGGCCACCTTCAGGCTGGTGACATAACCGGCTTCAGGTTTCCTCACCAAGGCCATATGTGTTGAGAATGGAGGGTTAGCTGGTAAAGCCTAGAGGGCATTGTGTTCACATGTTGTTTATTCTGGTGGGATCTGTCTCTTACTCAGCAAGGGGATTTACGCTGGAATTATCCAGCTGTGTCTGCTGAGATTTGGCTACAGACTCAGATTCCCAGGATGGAGAGGTCAATGGCTGCCTTTCTCCTCAAATACATTTAATTTTCTCCCCAGCTATTCTCGGTTATCAGTCTACTTAGGGTCCTAATGACTTAGGATAAAGCATCTCCAGAACTCCCTCTGTGTGATGAGTTCACTGTGGGCTGGTCGACTGGTACAATCGCGGGCTGAAGTTCCAAGCATCCTTGTTCCCACAGGGAAGGCACCGCAGGTTTTCCATCTGCAAAATGGATCTCAGTGTCGTTCCTTTTTACATTGTGTGTTTCCTAATCTCTGTCCTTATTCGGGAAGGAGAAGTGAAAAAGAGTGTATCCCACATTTGGGGACGTAATCTGAGTTATTAATGGCATCTAGAACAAGATACTTAGACCTTGGTCAAGAGACAGAGTGCTGGGATTATAGTTCCAGCTCCATCATTTGCTAGTAGTTTAATGACATCTTTAAAATGGAACGCTAATAATACCTCATAGGGCCGCTGGGAGGTATCGTATACAGTAAAGGCTCAGTGAATTTTAGCTACTATTTTTGCTACCTGTTTCATTTTTGTTATTATAAGAGGCACAGTCTCTCAGAGGCTTAGTTTCCACATCTATAACATGGAGACAGTAACTCTCACCTTGGTATTTGGGAGGTGGCGTGTCAAATGAGAAAGTGCTTCATATAGACTCGGCAGGTAGTAAAGGCTCAGTAACTCGTAACTATGGTCTTTATCCCTCCCTCTATCCCTCCTTGCCTCACCTCCTTGATGTCCTTTGTGAAACGCTCTCCACAACACCATCTTTCATTCAGGCTTTGCATCTCTTATTTAAACCGCCTCTTACGGGTCTCATTGTCTTCTGCCTTCTCTCCTTCAATCCGTCTTGCACATCACAGCCAGGTAGTTTACACAAGGCCATTTTGGTATCAGAGGCCCTCTCTAAGAAAACAGCAGATGACTGCTCCCCCTAGCAGAGCCTCCATTTCTAGGGACCTTAGAACCCCCATCCACCTCCTAGACTCGTGCAGAAGCCAAAAGTACACAAGGTCTCCAACCTGGTGACCCGACAGAGACTTCCAGGAACAGACTGGCTGCAGGGCCCTCCTGAGAAGAGCACTCAGGAGTGAAGCAGAACTGGGGAGGGCTGTCCAAAGATGCCCAACAGAGAGACAGAAGCCTAGGCTTGCAGCCTGACGGAGGCGTGCAGAGCCCGTTTGCACAGGGTCCCGAGAACAGTCACGCATATCTCTTCCCAACTCCATGTTCAGTGATGTCACATTGGCAGTGGTGGAAAGCTGTAAAAAAACTGGCTATGGTGGAAGTATTTACACCATGGAAATCAGCCAATGCCACAAGTCAGTGCCTCCTCCACATTTTTTTTTTTTTTTTAATCCAGAGAGCCAGTTGTTAAACATTTACCAGCACACCACTGGACCTCAGTCTCATGAATTGTTCACAAGTCGTGTGACCTCTCTGACCCTCAGTTCCCTCATATATACATTGAGGATAGTGCATTATTTCAGGTCCTCTGAGAAGCAGATGCTGAGATGGGATGAGCTATCCAAGGATTGTCTTAGGGGAAACACGTGTTCGGAGATGAGAAGTTGCTCTGAAGACCAGGAGTGTCATCAGACTGTGGTGTAAATCTGACCCTGAGTGAAAGAGAGAGAGAAGGAAGGCTTAAGGAATGTTTGGTGAGGCCGTCGAGGAGTCCTCAAGACAGCCTACCATCCAAGGAGGAGTCCCGTGTCTCAGTATCCCTGCCATGTCCAGCCATTGGTTGGGAGCAGCCTGTTAGGAAGCGTGGCCTCTGCAAATGCAGTAATGGAATTCAGAACACTCAGACTAGGGCTCTTGGTTAATTGAGCCTCATATAGTTGAATTTCCAAGATGCACTCTCAGGGCTGCCACAGATATAAACATGTCAAATCCCATTGGATATATCTTATCCAGATCACATCATACAACCTTAAAGATACTTTCTAAGCACCTAAATCTGTGCCAAACACTGTGCCGAGTCTAGAGGATGAAGAGAGGTTTGAAACATGGTCCTTGACCTTAGGGACCCATACAAGCGCGATTGACAAGTAAACAGGCACATGCAGGAAAGTGTGAGAAATAAGCAGGATGGTGAGGAGGCTTGTCATTAAAGGCTGCATAGGAAAATAAGTGGTTCAGTGACCCTTGAATGAGGCCAGTATTGAGTAGAATGGGACTTCTGGACAGAAAAATCTTCAAAAGCAAAGGCTCAGAGACAGGAAAGAACACGGAAGATTCAAGGACTAGCAAGCAAATCAACATGGGTTCAGCGTAAGACGTGAGAGTGGAGTTAGTGAGAAATGACCCTGGAGAAGGAATCAAGGTCGGACAAAGCCAAGGAATTGGATACATTTATTCATCTTGTAGACCATAGATAAGTGAGGAGTATTACAGACTTTTCATCAAATGCATATCTTAGAATAATCACTGGCTGCAGTTTGGAGGATGGACTGGAGGGGTAAGACAGGAGACAGGAAGTCAGGACAGGAAGCGAGGCCCGTGTGGGAGGGAGATGGCAGGGCATGAATGTCGAGAAGGAAAGTCAGTCGAGAGGCATTTAAGAGACAGAGCCTACTTGAGTAGATGTAGATGGCTGTTGGATTTGGAAGATTATGAGAGTAGAGAGTCTATGATGGTGTCCAGGTAGCTAGCTTGTATTAAACATACTTGTAACCAAGTCTCTCTCTTGACTTTCTAAACCGTAGTTTCCGATTATAACCATTAGTGGGCCATGAAATCAACTTACTGTATTGTGGCCAACATTTAAAATAAATATATAATATAATATATTAGATTATACTGCATATAGCAAGGGTAAATGTTATTTCATAAAGCTTTGTTTAGAACATGTATAATGCATGTGTGTACTAGGTCAGGATGTGGAATATATGAATCACAGTAAAAAAAAAAAAGTTTGGAAGACCCTTTTCTAGGTTATGAACTCTTGTAGGGCAAGGGTTGTATCTTACACATTGTAAACTCAAGGAATAATAGAATTGGAGGAGGTCTTTCATTCTAACTGACTTAGAAATTTTGTATCATTGAAGCCCCACTGACTTAGAAGTTTTGTATCATTGAGGCCCCCTCACCCCCACCCCTGCCGCTCTACCTCTTTTAGCTGGAAATTGATGTTTGGAGAGGTTAAGTGATTTCTGCAAGATCAGATAATTCTCATAATACCCTATACAATGCCTGGTTAAATTAAGAGAATGAGTAGATCGATGTATGCCTTTATGAATGAATACATGAATGGATATGATTATAGATGAATGCAGTAGTAATTCATGAGTAAATGAAGGAGTAGATGAATTCATGAATGAATGAATAAATATATAACTGTATGAAAAACTGAGTGGATGGATTAAGGAAGGAAAGGTGGGAGGGGATACGGGGAGGGAGGGAGGAAGGAAACTCTTGAATCCTCTCACAGACACTGTGAGTCTGTAGATTCCCAGCTAAGGAGTGAAGAATTTCTGAACGACCCCAGGCAGGGGACAATGGCCAGTTGGAATTAATCATGTGGCCAGCACAGAGATCAGCCAAACCTGATGAGGTGATGACAGCCTTACAGTAGACTTTGTTACGCACCCGTTTATAGGGTGAGCTATTAACTGGCCCAGCATGGGAGTAGTCAGGTGCCTGACATCAGAGAATGAATGAGGTGTTTGGGGTGGGGAGAGATGGTCTCCTTTCCGCACCTGTGGTCTGCTGAGTCATCCCCAGCACCAAGGGCTGCTGTGCTATTATTCATCAGTCCCATGACTAGGGGCCAACCAGTTCCATGCACTCTGGGCCACTTCAGAAAGCTGCACATTTAGTTCAGGGGAGAAGTGCATTAAGGTGAACAGCAAGAACCCAAAGAGCCACCTGAGATCATTAAAAGTTAACCAAGCCTAAGTCCTTTTAACTATTTGAATCAGGTCTGGGTTTGAATCTGAGCTTCTCTACTTATTTGCTGCGTGGCACTGGGTAAGTCCCTTACCTTTCTGAGCTTCAGTTGACTCATCTATAAAATGCACGTAACATTGAGCTTATAATATTTCTACGCTCTGTATGCTTTGCAAAGAGTTTATGCTAAATAAATGCTTATTATCTCCCTCCTTTCTTTGTCCTTCGCATTTCCTATACTTTTTATTCACTCATTAATTCACTTATTCAACATATGCCTGTGGAGTGCTCACTGTGTACCAGGAACCAGGTGCAGGGGATGCATGAGTGAACCAAAGAGACAAAGATGAGGAGCCTGGAGGGAGTGTCCCTGGCAGAGGGGAAAACATGTGCAAAGTCCTGAGGTGGTATTTGAGGAGTGGTAGAGGAACTGTGCTCTATTTAAAATTCCTTTTCTTGCCTCTCTGCTGGGAGAATTCTTAATTAACTTTCAGGCCCCACCCCCTTTTTCTTGGGCATCTTGTCAGAGGAATTGCTTTCTGATGGTCTGCTTGCATCTGTACTCCCACTGCAGAATGCAAGTTTCATGAGGCCAAGGTTCATGATTCTCTTGGCTATCTCTGTATTTTCAACACCAAGAATACCCTCTGGCTGAGTGTAGGAACTGAATGAATACTTATCAAATACATTATGGAGCAAACAAATGAGCCTTCTGACTTGCCCCCTCTCTTCTCTTCTTTCCCCCCATTCTTCATCCTTCAAGGTCCTGCCTAAACCTTGCATTCTCCAAGAAGCATTCTTTAACTTGTCAAGGTCACGCCCACCTCTCCTTGACCTGAACTTCAGAGTCTACACGGGAGAACGCTAGTACTATGGGAGTCTAATAAGTGAGCCATAGAACATAAAAAGAGTCCTGGGGTTCGTTAGGGAAATTATTGGTTAATCAAGTCTAAGTGGGTTTCTTTATGCAATGACTTCTCAGACTTGAATATGGTGATGGTTATTGTGACTCTCAAGGAGAGGGACTGTTAGGGAATGTATCCTAAATGTAACTGACCGTATGATCATGGTACATCTCCCAAAGGAGCAATCTTTAGGATCCCACTTTAGGAAATACTCGGTTGAACCTTACTTGGGACTCTCCCAGCTTCTGCAGTGTTGTTTGGTTTAACCTCAGCCGATGTCTGTCACTCAAGCCTCATGGCCCAAGGTAGCCACCTTGGTTTTGGTTTCTACCTCCTGCTTGTGTGCTGAGAGAAAGGCTGCTCAGGATGGCGAAATGACCTCAGACTTTAAAATTTTCCTGGCCAGTAGGGAACCCCTAAGGAAATATAAGGAGTCACAATTATAAGAATTGGGAGAAAGCCAAGGGAATAAGGGAACACCTGTGACCCAGGCCTGTAGAAGAGGAGGGCATGGCTTTTTCCTTCTTACCCTCCATAGTACCTTCTTAAGTAGTCTCAACAATAAAAGTTTGGCAGGTTAGTTCATGCTGTAAAAATTAAATTAGTGGCGGCATGTAATGGATGCAGTGTGATACCCATAGGGATGGGATCTTTATCTTTGCTCCCTGGGGCTTGTGGGAGATGCCAACCAATCCCTCCAGATTTTGACAAGGAGTCTCTTGTTTTTTCTGTCTCATTACCTCTGTATCTTTCTCACAGTTATTCTCTGTTTCTTTTTTTCTCTTCGGTGGTCTCCTTTGTCTCATAAACTTGGTTTGGCTTTTTCTGATCTGGAACCTGATGATCCAGCTAAACTTTAAGAAGTAAAAGATGAGGACTGGTACAGTAGAGAGATAAGAAAAAAGCAGCCAATTTTGCCTCAACTTATTTTATTTTACTTCAATTCCGTTTAAATCAATAAACATTTCTTGAACTTCTACCAGAGCCTTTATACCAGGCTTTGGGGAAAATAAGATGAATAAATCATAGCTATTGATCACAAGAACTTTCCAGCCTAGTAGGGGAGACATACACAGAAAGGTGACCAAATACATCGTGGTACACACTGAATTAGAGGGTGAAAGATAAGAGGGGACCCGGGGGATGTTTGGAAAATCTGTGCTCTCGGGATGACTTTGGGTTTGAAGCAGGGACTATTGATTGATTTATTGATTTTTTGTTTTTTTTGAGCATTGGTTTGCAGCATGTATGATGTCTCCAGACTTACTTCCCCCAAACTCTCTCACCCTCAGTTTTATAAACAACCAGGGTTCATCTGGACACCTCTACATTCAGTCCTGCTAGCACGTACACACACTGTTCTTTGCTCCTGTGGCACCTTTCTCTGTCCCTTTGCCTGTCAAACACCTGTCATGATTCTTTGAAATAACTTTCACTTTCTCTGAGAAGCTTCCTTACTATCTTCCGTCTCCATCTTCTATCCAGGCCCAAATATGAATACTTGAATTCTGTGCCTCTAAAATAACCTAACCTAAGTGTCCAGCAATGGATAAATGGATAAAGAAAATGTAGAATAATATATTAAATGAATAATATAGATTTCCTTCTTTTTATAGAAGGAAATTCTGCCTTTTGTGACAACATGGATGGACTTTCAGGGCATTATGCTATAGGTGAAATAAGTTAGACAGAAAAAGAGAAATAAAGTGTGTTCTCACTTATATGTGGAATCTAAAAAAGTTGAACTCAAAGAAATAGAGAGCAGAATGGTGGTCGCCAGGTGCTGGGAGGTGGGGGAAATGGGAAGATGTTGGTCAAAGGATACACACTTTCAGTAATAAATTGAGTAAGTTCTGGGAATCTGATGTATAGCCTGGCATCTATAATTAACAGTGCTGAATTATATATTTGAAAGTTATTAAGAGAGTAGCTCTTAAAAGTTATTATCACAGATTAAACAAGTAATTATGAGAGTGGATGCGACTGTTACCTAACCTTATTGTGGCACTCATTTCACAATATTTATGCGTATCAAACCATCACATTGTACACCTTAAACTTACATATGTAATATGTCAATAATTATCTCAATAAATCTCAGGGAACATGAGCAGGAGTTAGCCCCAGGAAACTAAAAGTGTTATACAAGAAAATAGATGTCATAATAGTACAGCACTTGGCTCAGGATTAAAAAAAAAAAAAAAAAACCTGTGCCTCGAACATAGTATTTCTATCTATACTTATTTTAAAAAATACTACTGAATGCCCTCTGGGTCCCAGAGATGTTTTTCTAGAGGCTGGAGATACATATGTCAACAAGAAAAGGCATATGGCACTTACAGTCTACTGGGAGACAAACACATTGATTGAATTTTTTAAAGTAATGAATGGATAAGGAAATACATTCCTGAAAAGAGAACGTTCATGTGCTAAGGATGTGGGGCTGGAGGGAAGCTGGAATGTTGGACGAACTCACTGATGACTATTGTGAATGGAGGAGAAGTGAGGAGGAGGAAAGGTGGGGAGGGTCAGATCACCTGGGTCTAATGTTACGGCTTTTGGGTTTTATTCTAAATATATTGGAAATATGGGGAAGAGGTTGATGCTCCATAAGGAGCAAGTCTTCATTTTATTCTTCACCATCTTCTCAGTGATAAGAAAAGTGCCTGGCATGATGGTACTCAATACATGTTTATTGAATCAATGAATAAGTGAATCAGTGATAGTACCAGATTTTACTTTACAAATATCACTGTGCTTTTACATAGAGAATGAGTTACAAGGAGTGGAGAGAGGGGGTGTACATAAACTAAAGGAACGTGTAAAGTTATGTGTAAATGGCAGACCATTTTGGACCTCACGGGGCTGTGGCAGTATAATGCAGTCATTAAAAGTAAGCATTGGAGCCAGATGGTCCTGGGTTCAAATCCCAGCCATGCTTCCTATTAAGCAGCATGACCTTAAATATGTTGCTTTGAGCAATTGTTCCTTCACCAACAAAATATGGACAATAATCGTAGCTATATGTTTGATTGTTGTGAGGATTAAATGAAAAAATAAAAGAAGATAAGTTGCCTGGCAACAATAATAGTTCAGCAAGTAAGAAAGGGAGAATAGTATAGAGGCCTGTACGGAGAGTATAGAGAATACACATCCTTAAATTAGACTTCCAAAGTTCAAATCCTGATTCTGTTATTAGAGTGTAACCTTGGACAAATCCCTTAGGTTTCCTGCAGCTCAGCTTCCTTACCTGTAAAATAGAGAAAACAGTACTACAGGCCCACAATCCCTTTTCCAGAATCCTTAGTGGTAAGTGTGTTTCTGGACTCAGATGTTCTTTTCTTTTCTTATCTTTTAATTTTTAGAATGTAATGAAGTGGATATGCCATATACTTTGTTACATTCTCATTGGGTTCTCCGTCAACAACTCCATAATCAAACTTCTTTTTTTCTGCAGCTATACATGTACTTACACAAACACACTAAGTAGAATTAAAGATAAAACACCACAGACAGCTCACAATGAATTCAGATTCGAATTTGCCTCTAAATAAGTTGTGAAAAAAACTGGGATTGTGCTTCATCTTGTTTCTCAGTACCAGTCACATAGGGCCTGGTGTCGAGATGTATTCAGCGTGTGTCTATTGAATTTCTCCTCCCTAAGTTATTTTCTCGTGTATCTGGTCTGATCAGATTTCCAAGGTCTCAGCCTTCCGCGTTGGTCTATGGCATGGAGTAAGATTAGGACAAAGGCTTTACGCTGGAACGAAGGCCTAGCATGGAATTTCCAAAGGTCCTTCTGGGCAACATTTGACACCTGAGAGCAGAGGAGAGGAGGTCTCCTCCAGCCCCACAGGGCTCGGGTTTTCCACAGGAGGCACTGGCTGGCAAGAAAGAGGGCAGGGAGTGAGAACTGCTTCCCCAGCTCCCCAGATGTAACCTCTGGAAAGGCAACAAGCTGTCATTTGTTGTTTTGTTTATTTGTTTTGTTGACTGGTCTATTCCAAGCACCTACAAGAATGACTGGCTCACAGTAGATACTCAATAAATATTTACTGAATGAATGAGAGAATGAATAAGAACGAGCATTTATTAAATATCTGCCACGCACCAGGCAATTTTACGTGATTTCTTCGACCCTCTTATCAGTCTTATGAAGAAGGTAAAATTCTCATCTCTGTTTTACATCAGAGGAAACGAGGGCTCAGACAAGCTCACATCATCAGGATGTACACCTCAGCTTCAGTCCTGGCTCTTTCTTCTATGCCCCAACAGTCTGGTACCTTATGAAAGACAGGCTAACCTGGTACCTGTCCAGGGTCTCCTGTCAGCCAGAGCAGACCAGGGCAGGGCACGAAGTCTTCATCTCAGTCCCCACCACATATAGGCTGGCTCCTAGTGAGAGCCCAGGGCTCAGTTGCTGAAAGACTGATCACAGCGAGTAGACATGGTCATCTTATTTCTGTGCTTATAGCTCTGTGATGGGACTCCTATAAGAACAAAAATCCAGCAGTGTGTATCCAGTCATAGCCTCTTGGAACATGAACAGTGCTTGAAGCAAATGTAAGTTCAGAGCTGCTATGGAAGCAAAGAACAAAATGAGAGGTGTTTGTGTTGGTTTGTTATAGCATTGTGTTTGTCTGTATTATCACGGTGCCTCTTTCTTCCTCGGGCCTTATAATTGCTCAGAGACATAGAAAATATTACATTTGTTTATATATACTTAGAAAGAAGGTAGGGGAAATACACACCAAGATGCCAACGGTGGTTATTTTGAAGTGCAGTGACTACAGGTAATTCATTTTTTTTTCTATCTTTGCTCATATATAGTTTCCATTATTCCATTGGAGGGCCATGCATCACTTAAGTAATTTATGTGGGAATGTGAAGGGACTCAGCCTAAGATCCTCCAAATTATAGTCCTTTAACTTCTGTACACACCTGTGGTTTCTTTAAGGACAATTTCCAAGTGGCAGTGTCCCTTTCTGCATTGAGAGCAAGAAAGGCACATCAGAAAAATGGTGGCTGTCCATGCCTAGACATATAGGAAGGGGCAAAAAAAGGGGAAGAAAATATCACTTATGAACTTGTATTATGTGCTCCTCACCATGCTGAGTGCTGTAATCCACCCAAGAATACTGCAAAGTCAGACATTGTTCTTCCCGTTTCACAGAACAAGAGACTGAGAGACTTGAAGAAGTTAAGTTCCTCCAAATCACATATCCAGAAAGTAGTTGTCATTTTAGACTCAAAACACTGGGCTTTTAACCCCTACATCACTGAATTGAACAACACGTAGTCACATGCAGTGGTACATCTATTTACATATCTCTTTACCTACATTTCTCTGTCCATATATATAATGCATGTACTTTACCTATAATGTGCATATGCATAGGTGTAGACACATACTAGTGACTTCCTAGGTGCTTGCAGGAAAACAAATAGATAAAGTGGGTAGAAAATTACTTCAACGTGTGACTGCGGTCCTAGATATATTCTTATCACTCAGAGCTACTGGGTTAAATTTGGGAACATCTGTGTCACCATGGCCCTTGAAAGCCAACCTGGAAGGAATTTGGTAATGACCTAGTTATCAACCTCCTTCTTGATTTTCTTCTTTCTTGATTTCTCAGTTTTTCTTTATTTGTTCCTCCCTCCCTCCCTCCCTCCCTCCCTCCCTTTCTTTTTCTACTCCTTCCTTCCTTGATTTCTCTCTTTCTCGCTCCCTCTTCCTCTCCCTTTCCCACCCTCTCTCTGTCCCTCCCTTCCTTTTCTCTGTCTCCTTTCCCTCCTTCCTTTAGTATCAGCAGAGCCCTTTATTCAAACACAATTTAGAAAGGCCTAACATTCAAAACAAAATAAAAGCAGGTGGCTTAGGGATCTAGGCTGAAGTCTTCTCAGCAGCCCCTGGGCTCTTCTAAAGAGCCCTAGGACTTACAACCCATGGATCTAGACCAATCACCCAGCTTGTCATCACTGAGGAAACTTAAGACCAGGGATGCAAAGACATTTCTCCAAGTGTCTCAGAAACTTCTAAGCAGAAGTGAAGCGGGCCTCAAGCATTCCCTCACCTAAGAGCTCTCTTTACACTTTATTGCAATTATTTATTCAGATTTTCTGTTTTCCTGCGTGAAGGTAAAGTATTCTGAGGGCAGAGGCAGCATCTGGACTGTTTTCCGCTGCACCCTTGGTACTTAGCTCTGAGCCACACACCTTGCGGGTGTTAAGTACAGCGTTGCTGAAGGGACAGTCAGCTGGATGAAGGTAGTAGATCCTTCTTGCTCAGCCTGGTGCTGCCATGCTGTGAGTTGATGACTTGTCCACATGATGGATCCATCTGCTCACAGAACTAGCAGACCCTAACTTGAGATGCTAATTATCCTAAATAATAATCCATCCCTCCCTACACCCTGACGCCTCTCCTCATTCCACAGCCAGCAGCTCCTGTCATTCAGCTGTCAGCTCCAGGGTTGGGATTTATTCTTTTTAATTTAGCTGACCCCATTTATTGTCCAGTGAATGTTTAATCCATGGAGGAATCCATCTCCATTCCCCCATTCCTCCCCACTGCAGAGCTGGGGACCCCCTCCTCCCTCGCTCCTAAGCTTACCAGTGTCTTCAGAACACTATTTAATAGCTTTCCCTGAGGTCAGCTTGTCAGAGGTCTTGGTGAGCTCTGATGGCCTGGGGGGGGTGGAGGAGAGGAGGTGAAGTATACTAAGTGGGGGAGGGAAGAGCCCACCCCCATCCTCCTTAAACCCATTCTCTGCAGTTCTGGGTTGTCCTGGTTTCACCCTCTTGTTCTGCTGTGTTTCAAGCCGAGGTGGCGTGGGGGAGGGTACAGGAGAAGGGCTCTGCATCCAGGCCACGGACTTGCTTTTGGCTCAGAGATCCCAGCTGCGCACGAGTGGGCTGGCCTGTGCAGCTGGCCTTGCCTCTTTTCTTGGCCAGGGAGCAGAGAGGCCCAGGGTGGGGAGCTCACAGAAATCATAGGGCCTCAGCCTCTTGCGGTGGTGGCCTCTGGGCAGCGGTAGGCCATTTTCTGTGGCCTCTAAAGTTAAGGGGCACTTCGCTCTTCCAAGGGCCTCTGTAGACCTGCTTCCTCTCCCTTACAGGCAACTGGTTGAAGAAAATAGATGCTCCGGAATATCCGGGAATCACATTATACAAATTAATTTTCCTGGAAACCAAAACTTGGTTTCCCTGAAAACCAAAGTTCATTTGATCCCCTTAAGAATGTTCTGGCTGGCAGTTTCGGGGTTTGAAGAGCACAGATAATCTGAGTTCCCCTCCTCAAAGGACCCTGGAAAATCATCAAGCACAATTTCTCCTACCCCTCATTTGAGCATCACGTTCCCAATTTTGTCCTACCTGAGATATTATTAACTTAATGTGTTCTTCTTAAAATTGACTCATTTTTATTATTTTTATTTTTGGTTAAATCAATGATTTTTAAATGGAAATTTATATCACTACCAGTAAATGGAAAACCAGGACTACTTGCCATAAATAGAAGATAACTCTAAAAATCAGTACAATGAAAAGAAACAATTTTTTTTTTTTATAATTCTAGACAGACGTTGTTGCCTCTGGAAGGTTCTGAACTGCAGCCTTGTTCTGCCTTTTATAAGAAAGGAAGGCTGGCAAATGTTACAGAATTGTCAAGAGCGTATCAGCGCTAAACCAAGCCATTCTCCAAGACTGAACTGGAAGGGCTGAAAGAAAATTAGAAAGTTCTTTTATTATTATTAAATGATTTAATTCTGATGTGTCCCACACTTTGGTAAACACCCTGTAACCCAACAGAATGGTTTTTACCAGAGAAGGGACTTGCTCCTAGTCACACAGTAAATCTGTGACAACGGTGGGACTAGACTAGACTGTGGACCCTGGGTTCCAGAGTGGGTTCTCCCCTGCCCTCCAAACACACACCAAATCGCCTCTTTGAATGGAACAATTCATTTTTCAGGAGTAGGGACTCTTGGGTAAGGATTTTGTCAAGGAAAAGGTTATATTATTTTTTTTTTTCCATCACAGCACTCTGTGTCTGTGGTATCGTTAAGAAAGATAATTGGGTTTTTTCAGCATTCACTCTGCTTTATTGAGTGAATTAAGTGACTACTATAGTGATAAAGTAATCCGTGCTAAATTATAAAAACTAGAAAGTAAATCGTCTAAAAGCATGCTGAATTTTGACTATTATTAATAGTTTAATCATTCATTCATTTGGTACTCATTGAGTAACTTATACCTTCAGATACATTTACCTATAGCTGGTAGAAGACCCTTTGGAGCCTGCTGTCCTGGTCTTCCATGGCATTTTTCTAAACTTCAACTTCTGTTCAAGGTCGAGGAGTCCATAGACTAGTTCACCCCGAATCTGATTTCCCCAGGTGTTCTAAGAGAGGGAAGAGAGGCTGTAACTTAGTTCAGTATGCACAGTGCACCAGGGCTGGCCCTAGGTAGGAGCTGTTACCACAGCCTCGTGCGTAGAGCAGAGACTCAGCTGAAGCATTTTGCCCAAGTAACACCCTCCAGGGCAGATAGAAATTTGACTTGGGCTCAGGCCTCCCTGATTCCAAACCTAGCACTTTTTCTACTGCAGTTCAGAGCTACATACTTATAAGCATTTTGAGAGCAAACAGTTTTTCTCACATCTGCTTTCCATTCCATCTCAGGACCTAACACTGTGCCCTACACTTAGTTCCTGCTCAGTAAATATCTGCTGAGGATAATGGTGATATAACAGATCGGGAAGGTTGAGATCCAGAAGAGAAAAGTGAAGAAAAATAAGCACTGACCCCTGGCTCAGTGTTCTCTGGACTTCATTACCTCACTTAGGGTTCCTTGGAGGTGAATGCTATAAACATCTGAAGTTGCATCTTTTTTATTTATTTTTAATTTGGGAACAGAAATGAAGTGAAGTAAGACTGGTTATTGATCAGTCTTGTTTTAGAGTCAAAGGTGGACTCTCTGACCTCTTCCCTTACATGTCTGAAGATTCACAGAATCTTCCTGAAACCAGCAGACCATTAAAAAAGAAAAGAAAAGCAATGAAACAAAAAAGCAAAGGGGAGGAGGAAAAATGTGCTCTTCAAAAGGGGATTTGCCTGAGCTGGGCTTAGGTATCTCTTAAGACTCTCAACCAGGGGAAACCTTTAACTCTGTCTCACCTGGCCCTATCCTTTGATGCTGCCTCTGTCTTCTCTGTACGGGGCTTGTTGCCTACAGCCCTACTGCCTCCTCTCCCCCAGAACCTGTCCCATCCTCTTCCTCACACAGATAATTTCATGGATTTCCAAAGGAAGCTATAAAATCCCACCAACAGCTCTTGACTGTCCTACAGAGGTCATTTCTCATTTGCTGTACCCATGGCGGCTTGGTCCAGAGTGTCCAGATTCAAACCTGGTCCAAGGTGACGCCAAGTTTCAGGGCACCGGCCCTTGCATCTTCATCTTTCCTTTGACCCCTGAGTTGGGTTCTTCACACAGGCATGTAAGGTAGAGCCATTTAGCTGGAGGGACACTGTATGAAAGAGTTCAAATCCCAGTTCTACCATGACCTACTGCATAGTCTCCTTCTCTCTGGTTCTCAAAATAAGGAGTTTAGACAAGATTGACAGTTTCTAAAAATATATTATTAGAAACCTAGGTATACTCTGAGACACCCCAAGAGCCACCAAAGAAGGTAAATTAGAGTCGACAGGAGTTTGCACCCCCTCACTTTCTGCTACTATCAGAGTGCCTTACCTTTACCTGTTGGGTTTTCCCCTGAGATTTGATTAGGAATAAGTGGTTCTCTGTTTAAATAAAAGAGTTTAAAACACCCATTTTCTAAACTCGCTTTCCGTTTAAAAAAAAAAAAACCAACCCCCCTTATATACATGCATATACACATAACAATACCCCCAAAGAAATTAAATGAAAACAAGCAAAATGCATTATTTCCCTAGTAATATGCCTATTTTAAATGATAGATTAACTCAGGCATGGGAAGGAAGTTGATTAAGAAAGTGCTTTGCTCACTCACCCACGCCTTCACACATACCATGAGGGAAGGCTCTTGGGCTCTTTGGCGTTACGAGTCCAGTGGGCCAACTTTGGCCTCTGGAAACTGCTGGAACAAGGGACCAGATTCTTCATGGATGCTTCTGTTTCTCTGAAGTTTATTACAATCAAGGACATACGTATATATGTACATGTATGTGCATGTGCATATGCATGTACGTCCATACACATACACACGTGCACATATATGTGTTGTGTGTGTGTGTGTACACATACATATGGCAGGCTGTTGCAAAACCTGTTGGCCATATCCTTATGGATAGAACTCCAAACTTGGTTAGACATCATATTCCCTTTCTCTGACTCGCCCTAATTCTCTACAGCTCTTTCTATTCCCTGAGAATCTGAGACAGCGAGGTCCTGCTTCCTTGCTCTCCAGCACGATTTCTTACTCCTCCTGCCCTACTCTTCAGTCTCATTGAACTGCAGTGCTCCAGGGGGAGGTGGGGACTAAACTAGAGTGATAGCAGTGAGGATGGAGGGGGCAGGGGTGCTGAGAAGTAACATCCATAGGACAGTGGTGGTGGTGGTGGTTGTGTGTGTGTGTGTGTGTGTGTGTGTGTGTGTGTGTGTGTGTGTGTTATATGTATGTGGTGTGTGTGTGTGGTGTGTGTACGTGTGTACATGTGTGTTTTGCCACAGGATCGCTTCAGGAGAAGGCTGAATGGTCAGAGCGGATATAGACTCTGAGGGTTGAGTCAGGACCACTGACTATATGGATGTTGATGCCAGTTTCCCAGTGAAAGGAAATCCAAGAGAAGCAATTCTGGAGAAAGAGAACTGAAGTAGCTGATAGAACTAAGTCGCAAAAAAGTCAGGAAGGGAGGCTTCAGGGACTTGACATTCATGGGCAGGGGCTGCCCTAACAGAGGTGGAGGGGTTCTGTTGCCCTCTCAGATACTCCCCCCGCCCAGTCTAGGGCCCAGACGAAGCCAGACAGGAGGAAATAGTGGATAACAGCAGAATGGAATGGGGTGTCCACATCAATTTAGTCAGTGTTCTCAGTAAAAGATGAATTGTGATGGAGGGGCAGGCTAGCGGGGGAGGAGAGAGAGATGATTTAGATCAGGGGCTGGGCTAAAGTATTTTGCAATGTGTGGTCCATTTATATAAGAATCACGAGGGAGAGCATGCTAATAATGCAAATTACTGTGTTGACCCCAAAGCTACTGAATCAGAATTTCTGGGAAGCTTTATTTTTTACACGTTCCCCGAGTGATTCCATATCTACTAATGTTTGCGAGTCACCATGATTGAGACGCTCCTTGGGATGATGAAACCAAATAAATGTTTTCCCAAAGCGTTCTGCAGGCCCTTGGAATGTCCCTTCCCCTCTCCCTGCACCACATCCTGGCTTCTTGTGAAAGGCGGAGCAGGCAGGGCTTCAGTGAGTGTGTTCCGTTTCCTTTAGGCCCAAGGTTAGGTCCCTGTGTGCCCAAAGGCTGACATCTGACAATGGGGCCAAGCCTGCTTCACTTCTTGGCAGGCAACAGAGCCATGGAGCGAGAGTAAGCAAGGCATCTTAAGGGGTCAGGAGAGTCTGAGTTATAATCTGTCCTTGGCCTTGTCCCAAGCTTCCCTACACTGAGTAGGGTACTTTTCCATTTTTAGGGGTGGGAACTCCTGCCCATTTCACAGGACTATTAGGAAGGGGGAATGAGGTCTTTAGTGTAAAGTTGCTTCAGATCTGCCAGCCTCAGTTTCCTTATCAGTGAAAGAGCATAACAGCGTCTATACAGCTGCAGCCTTGCAGGGTTCATTCTTGTTTTCTCTTCCTTCTTCTCTCCTGATCTCCTCCTCACACCCAAACTTCTGATGGTGATGCCCACAACTACCCTAGGAGGTAAGAATTGGCAGCCTTGTGTTACAGCCTGCTATACAAAGCACAGGTACAGGTGCCAGGGCCTAGACTGAAACCCAGCTCTGTCTGAGTTCACAACTTATTCTCAGAGACGTTATATGGATGTAAGTCTGGTCACCTAGGAACTTTCAATTTTGTGGTCTGATACAGAAGTCCAGATTGCTAAGTATTGCAGAGGAGAGACAAGACATTTGATATAGATTTATAGAAGTTGAAAGGAATGATTCTGACTGTGGATATCTTGGAGGCACACTTCATACTGCTACCATATGATCCAGCAGTCCCACTTCTGGGCATATATCCATAAAAGAGGAAAGCTCTAATTCGAAAAGATACATGCACCCCAATATTCATTGCAGAACTATTTACAGTAGCCAAAACACGGGAACAACCCAAGTGCCCATCAACAGACGACTGGTTTAAGAAGATGTCGTATGTGTGTGTGTACACACACACACACACACACACACACACACACACACACACACACACTGGAATATTACTCAGCCATAAAAAAGAATGAAACATTGCCGTTTGTAGCAACATGGATGGACCTAGAGAATATCATACTAAGTGAAGTAAGAGAAAGACAGATATTATATGATATTACTTACATGTGGGATCTAAAAAATAAAACAACTAAATCTGTACAAAACAGAAACAGACTCACAGGCATAGAAAACAAACCTGTGGTTACCAAATGGAAAGGGAGGAGGGATAAATAAGGAGTTTGGGATTAGCAGATACAAACTACTATATATAAAATAGGTAAGCAATAAGGATTTACTGTATAACATAGGGAACAATATTCAGTATCTTGTAAAAACCTATAATGAAAAATAATCTGAAAAAATATATATATAACCGAATCACTTTGTTATACACCTGAAACTAACACAATATTGTAAATCAACTATACTTCAATTTAAAAGAAAGAAGAAAGGCTACCTCATAGAAAAAAAGGGGGCATTTTATATAGGATTTTTCTGTTTTTTCATTTTTTTTAGAAAACATTTACTAAGAACCTACTAGGCACACAATTCTAAAGGACAAGTAGGAATTAGCCCAATAGAAAAGATACATGTAACATTCTCTTATTCTTTCAATGCCCCCTATATCTATAGTTGTCATTTTTAATATTAACTCATTTTTGCCTTCCTCCCTCTCCCTCTCCCTCCCCCCCCCTCGTTGGGGTTTTTCTGTTTTATGGGTGTTTCAAAAATCGTTTTACTCATCCTTTTATACTTTTTGACATTTTTTTTTCTGTCATAAAATTCATACAGGATTTTTTTAAGCAGGATTTTGAAGGATGCCTGTGGGGTCCGTTGGCTAGAAAGTGAGCACATCATAAGGAAAGGTATGGAGGTAGGAAACTTCTACACACATTTGGGGAAGTAAGTGGTTTTACAGATAGTGTAAAAAGCATGGAGGGGCGTGTTGATTAAAGAGATGTTGCAGGACCAGATGTCCAATGCCCTGCTGCATAGGGTGTCTGTGGGGAAGGGCACTCCGGTGGAGACGGGCATCAGGCAGGGTTCTAGAATAGGCCTGTGTCAGAGCCACCCAGCTGTTCAGCCAGGCCGGAGCACAGGGTCTCCCGAATCATCTGTTCCCTACCTCTAGCACACATCCTTTCCTAAAGGTTGCAGGGCCCTCTCTGCTGGGATCACCTTGCAAAAGAGCATCCATCCCTCCCGCCTGCTGCCTGGATTGAGCAAGAGGCTGGAAGCAGAGTAAGGAAGCAGCAGCTGTGAGTCAGACCGCCCCCATGCAGGCTCCAGCCCGGGCCTGGGGCCCCAGCTGGGATGGAGCTCCTGCCTGGGTTGCAATACGCACTGTACAGCCAAGAGTGGCTCAGGGCTGCCCTGATTCACTGGGAACTAACCAAGTGGCTCGTGCCCCTGCTGAGGCTTTTCTTTCTCTTTTTCTTTCTCCTCTGCTCATCCCCCCTTCTCTTCCCTTGCCTCCTTTTCTTTCCTCTTACTTCTTTCTCTTCTTCTTCCTTTTTAAATTTGCCCCCCTCTACTTTATTTTTTCCTTTATTTTCAGCTTCTTCCTCTCCCTTCTTCAAACCCTTTAATTTGTCTACAGTTTGTTATTTGTGATGTGACTCAGGAGACCCAGGTTTAGACCAGGCTGCCAGTGACTCACTAGGAGGCTTTAGACTCATCCCTTCTCTCTGGGCCTCAATTTGCCCATCTGGCCAGTGAGGCAGTTTGATTAGATGCGGTTTTAAAGACAAAGAGCCATTAGGATTTCTCCTTCTAGAATTCTCTGCTTCTGTGCCTCTGCCTCTTTCATAGATTCCTTAAATGATAGTGTTCACAGGGCTCTGAGAATGCATTTAGGGTCATGGATCTAGACCCTGGCTGCCTACCGGAATCACCTATTGAGTTTCTAACCATTGCTGTTGCCCAGACCCCATACCAGACCAATTCGATGAGAATTTACGGGGTGGGGCTCAGGCATTCATTTTTTAAAAGCTCCCCAGCAGTGACAATTAACTGATTTAGAAGAAGCTGCCTTTTGGTAAAGGTGGGAAAACTGAGGCCCAGAGTGGGGAAAAGGACAGGTCCAGGGTCACATGGTGAGTCAGCCTAGAGAGAACCAGAGCCAAGCCTCCTGCCATCTCTGCCCCCTTGGCCCGGACTTTGAGTCACCTTAAGCAAATGCCACCACCTGCAGGGGGGCCAGGCAGGAGAGCAGGCTTCCGACTCTGCCAGAGCCTGGCTTACAGGCAACACACAGCCCCGTTAAGCCAGGCGTGCCTTACGGGAATCGCTCCTGGCTCCAGCTTAGAAAACAGAGTGCTTTGGTTTTCTTTGGCTGTGTCCCCCGGTGGGGTAACTGGGAGAGCACCTGAGGACGCAGGTTTGCTGCTCTTTTCCTGGGCAAAGTGGGGCTGCCAGAGGGGGAGGACAGGAGACAGGTGGGCAGGCCCACTTGCCGGGTGAGCCGGGGAGCACATGCCTCCCCCAGCTGCAAACTGGCTGCCTGAGAATGCACCCCACAAAGACGCTGATGCTTCAGCTTGGGTAGGAGTTGCAGGTAAACCCTGTACCTTGACCTGCCTCCAAGCAGACCCTCTTGAGTGTACACAATCTCTATTCCTCCCCTGCAAACAGCGTTTATAGTGGATAGAGGCCTTGGATGGGCTCTTCATTATAGCTGCTGTTTATTGAGAACTCCCTACATGTCAGGCATTATGATAAGTTATTTATATATAATTCTCATGGGGATTCCTCACAGCTCACCGAGATAGGAATGATTAATTTGTCCACTTCACAGATGAAGAAACAGGATCAGAGAGAGGAAGTCCACCATTCCAGGCATGCAGCCCTGAAGGTACATAGTAGATGCACAACTCAATCTCAGGTCTGCCTGATTCCTAAGTCCATAGTCCAGAGCCACTATGTAGCACTGCTTTCATGTGAATCAGCAGAACTGAGTTTGAATCCCCACTCCTCTATGATGGGTCGTGTGTCTTTAAGCAAGTGAATTGACCTCTCTGGGCCTCAGTTTCCTCCTCTGTAAATCGATGCTTTCTCTGTCTATTTCACATGACTGATGTGAGGATCAAATGAAAGAGGTTAGTAAACAACAGAGAGATATACAAATAAGAGATTATTGCTGTTATCGCCAAACGCAGCTGTGTCCACCCTCAGGGAACCACCATCACACATACACCTGTCCATACTTGTGACCTTGGCCATTCCTGGCAGCCTCTTTGGTTCCCAAGGACTCAGGTGGAGGAGTGGAAGGGGAGAGAGGCAATAATAAGAACCTGTTTATAAAACACATCACATCTCTCAGATGAAAGTGTCTAGATAGATATCGTAGCACCATATAAAAGAAATAATATTATTCCTTCCCCCTCCATCCAGCATGCCTGCAGATGCTCTCATCCAAGCTCAGGGCGGCTGGGGGAAAGTCCAAAGAGCAAGGGCTTTGGTGTCAGAGTGACTGGAGTTCAACACCTGCTCCTCCCACGTACTGTTTGCATGGCCTGGGCGCTGTTCCTTAGCATCTCTGGGCTCAGTTTCCTCATTAGAGAGTTGGGAATAAAACACATCTATCAGCAGTTATGCAAGCTCCTGTGTGTATCTCTGATAAAGGACTCATCACACTAGCTACTATTTACCTCTTGACATGCCTGTCATCCCCATTCTATGGTAAAACTCCACAAGACAATAACTGGCTTCACTTGCATATGATGGTATATACTCAAGTAATGTCAACTCCCTTCTTTCATTTTCTTAAAGTCACTCCATCTTCATACTCCCAGGCCTATCTCTAACTTAATCTATTACTCGACTAGAACGGGGCTCGAGGCTCCTTACTTTTTGAGACGTTCAGGGTCTGCTACTTACCAGTTGTCTGACCTTGTGCAACTCAGCTCACATCTCTGAGACTCAATTTCTCCATCTGTGAAATGGGGATGATGTCTCTCCTGTGCACCCAGATCCTCAGGAGGAAGATCAAATATGATACTACCAGTGAACGTTTATAAAGTAGAAGGTAATGTGATCTGTAATGGAAACTCAGTGTCTATCAGACTGATAGAATTAGGTTTGACAGCATCATTTCTCCTAGGTTCTGGGCACCCTACCCATGGAATCCTTTCACACCATCATCTAAGATTCAGTGTCTTCAGCCCTTCACTTTGGGGTCGGAAGACTCAGTCATCGCTGCCATTCCTGCTGTTCGCAAGTTATCCTCATCAGTGTCTCCTTGCTGTCTTGTCTCGTGCTTTGCAACCAGGGAATCTGAAACACTGCTCAGTTGGAAGCCTGGGGACCAAAAGTTGAGTCTGGGCCTTGAATCTGATATCCTACTCTTCAACTCAGCTTCTTTTAGTGGAAAATGAAGAGATTCCAGGTGACAGTAATCATCACCTCTCACATTGTTAGCACATTTCTCTTCACAGGGACCTAAAACTACAGGGACTCAGAGAGATGCAGGTGTCTTGCCTAAGGCCATTCAGCAGTAAGGTCTATCTGGTATTAGAACTGTGTCACATTTATCTCTTCATCCCCACTGCCTAGCACAGTGTTTGGCCTGCACCCTCTTCAGAAAATGCTTGTTGAATGAATCCTGACACTGACGACATGTGAATTTGCTTAACATTTTTTTCTGCTAAAAATTAGTGATTTTGAAATTGTATTTTAAGAAAGCTTTAAGTTGTATATAAAAATCCTTAAACCATGATTTTCAAATATGTTTCTCTGAGCTTAAGAGATCCGTGGCTACACCTCAGGGGACAACAAGCTGTGTGCTAGAATAGCTGATGGGGATGGGTGTGGGGAGGTATTGGATACAGTCTCTTAGCCCCTCTCTCATCTGTCTTCATATGGGATGTACGTGTAAAGCTTAGGAAAAGTGGATTCTACTGCTTTGAGATGTTTGAAAAATGAGTGATTTACAGTAATGAGAAGTTATTGGCATATCGCAAATTAAGCAGTCCGTATAGAGTGGAGGGGTGTATGTGGAGACTCCAATCCACAGCTCATTCTCCAATTTTGGGAGAAATACTTTCTACATAAATCTTTAGAACACTTCTGCAGGAACACATGTGAAAGTTACAGAACCTCACTGGCATCTGGCCACAGCTAGGAGCTGAAACTCCAGGCCCTCTCAAACCCTCTGTTTTCTTGAGGATAGCCCATGGCCCCAGGCAGGCGGCCCCCCATGCCAGGTCTGACATCCCTGGCTGCAAGTTGGCACATCTGGGAGCTTGGCCCAACTCTGGGCCAGGAGCTGCTGGGGCAATCCAAGAACATCTCTGGGAAGATGGGAGGAACTGTCCCAGAGGCAGCAGAGGAGCAGGGCCCATCCATGTTTGCTCAGGCATCCAGGGAGCAGGTAGCTGGGCCAGGAGCAGGCCATAGGCATTCTCACCAAGGGTCTTCTGGCTCAGATTCCAAAACAAGCTAGGGAGAATGTTTCTGCAGCTGGGAGGAAAGATGGGGGAATCCCTCTGAGGCCTTTTTATGCTTCACGACTTTTTATGTCCATAAGACAGCCACAAAAATGTCTCTCGGCTTCATCTTCTTTGCCATGTTTCCCACTGATTTGGCTCCTGGAAAATTGCTGTTGTGTTTGCTCCTGTGGTCTAGAGGCCTGCCCCCCAGTGCCTAATACAAAGTGTGACCTTTGGTGTCAAAATTATAAGGTCTGTGAACCCTTACTCTGTTCCAGCGTAAGCTTCTATATACCTAAGAACTAATCAAGCAGACAACCTAGGAACAAAAATGTGAAACTGTCAGAAATGTGATAGAAATGTCAAACGTGCATTGAATCTATGTAAATAGAGGAGTCCAAGTCATCCTTCCTTTTTATCTAGGATGTGTAAACATAGTGAATCACCCATAAGAAAAAAAAAAAAAAAGGTGGACCATTTCAGGGAAAGACCTACAGCTATCATGTCTAAGATACCTGTTTCCTTTGTCAAGGATAATTTTTGATGATAAACATTTTTTGTGGGGGGGATGCTGTCCTAAGGTAACTTGATTAGACATGGAGGGCTTCTGAGTTGCTTCCTGTCTCCTCCGCCTAACTATCTGGGGACATTCCATTTTTTATGGCAAATATCTTCCTTCTCCCAAGACACTGCATATTCCTTAGTATGACTGCCTCAGTGCAAGTTTCAGGGTTGATTCATCATTGAACACTAGAATGTCAGCCGTAAAGTGCCCTTGGAGAGTTTTGAGTGCAACCCCCTTACTTTGTAAACGAGGTCCTTTTTGGCAGCTCCTTCCCAAGTACTTCCTCAGGGAATATGATATTGCTAACCCATTCCCTGTTCTCTGTGTTACAACCAGACTGTCATTTTCTAATGGAAAAGACAGTGGAGGGTTCAGTCATCCACCCCAGGTCACACTGGCTTTGCAAGGAGCAAGAACAAAGTCTGAACTCCAAGTTCTCATTAGTGCTTGTCCAGGGGCCCCATGGCTCGGCAGAAGGTACCAACAGGAACCTCAGAGGCATCATTCTGATGTCACAGATAGTTCTGGGGCCAGCGAGTTTGTCAGCAGGTCCCAGCAAGGAGCTGAGAAGCTTCTATCAGGTCCAAATTCACACGAGAGGAAAACAAAATTCCATCATAATGTTGACCATCTGTGGCTGAGGATGATTTTTCAAGAGAGGCCACTAGAGAGGGGGATGAGGAAAATAAAGACTGTTGTCTTAAGGGAACACGATATGAAAGGGATCACTGATGCAACTAAGCAATATCGGCTGTGGCATAGCAATACATTATTCTACCTTCCCAAGCTTCTGTTTTTAAAGTAATTTTAAGCTGCTTTTTTTTTTCTTAACATCTTTTTTGGAGTAAAATTGCTTTACAATGGTGTGTTAGTTTCTGCTTTATAACAAAGTGAATCAGCTACACATATACATATATCCCCATATCTCCTCCCTCTTGCATCTCCCTCCCACCCTTCCTATCCCACCCCTCTAGGTGGACACAAAGCACTGAACTGATCTCCCTGTGCTATG